>NC_057389.1:44279488-44579488 GCF_019320065.1 Cervus canadensis | reverse complement strand
TGCCTCAGAATAGTCCATTCACAGACCACAAGTAGACAGTGTGCTAGAGTAAGACAGTTCTCAGACAAGTATTCCCTAGTTTCATTTAAAAGTTACAAAGTTACCAGATCACATTGTGCTCTATTAGCAGAACTTCAGTATAAAAAGAAAGCAACAAAAGCCTCATTAATTGGTACTTCACCATCAGGGAACTAATCAGCTACATACAAAAAGGAAGTAATCTAAATGAATCTATCTATTGATCCATCTATCTATCTATCTATCTTTATCTCCCCTCCCTCCACATGCTGCATATATATATACATGTGTGTGTATTAATGGTGGGAAGAGATACTAAAGAAAAAGGCTATTAGTTGCCTATCCAAAAACTCTTGCCACCCCTTTCTTGCTGACTGAGAGCCCCTACATGTACACACACACACACACACACACACACACACACACAGAATTGAAATGCCAGGTCTTAATTTCTTAGCTTACTTTGCTAGAAGGAAAGATTCTATGGCTAACTTTGGTCAGTGGGGTATGAGGAGAATTGGGGGTTCTGAGAAATGTTCCCCCTCTTTGCTGAAAGAGAGAGGATGACTAAAGAGAAACTGCCCCTTTTCTGAACATGAGACCCTTTGCAAGAAAGTGAATCCTGGAGCTGTACCAGCTTCCTAGTCATCCTGGCATGACTGACCTGAGAGGGGAAGCCACCACCCAGAGGAGGCTGAGGGAGAAGGAGAAAGCTTGGTCCTAATGACACTGATGACAGGATTGATACTGAACTACTGGGACTCTGGATTTTTTACAAGAAATAGTGAATATTTCTATTGTTTAGGCCATGGCTAGTTAGTCTGTCCTCTGTGGCTTCAAGGTGCCCTGGCTGAGAAAGATGTAATAAGATAGAAATTAACAAAACCACCAGGAAGACTGAGAGATTGATCTTAAATGCAAAAGAAGAAATATGTGTTTTGAGAAAAATAAAAGTGGGTCTGCAAAGTTAGGCTAAACATAGAAGAACATAAATAAACAGCAAATAGATTGAAAACAATTTGAAAGAACTATGAAGATAGAAACCAAGGATGTTTATGTAGAAACTAGATTCTGAAAGTGGAATTAGGTCCCATTTTCCCTAGTTACTATGTGTATTGGACAAGCCACATGGGATCATGTATTTAATTTTTTTTTAAATAGAGAAAAATAACACCAACATTACCTCCTATTGCTGTGTTGATGTTATTGGTATTGGTGATGGTGATGGTAGTGTGGTGACAGTGTGTTTGTTTGAATGAATACCAAATGAAAAATAAGTGAAAATGCTTTGTAAACAGTGAATCTCAAATAATGTAAAAGTTGAGAGAACACTATCTTCATCACACCCTCCTTGTCATCACCTACATGTTAGGGACTGCTGAATTGTTAGTAGTGCACCCAGATCCCCCTACCTGGCCTGGGTGCCCATCTTCTAGCTGCTGAGACTGCTGGCTGAAAAGAGCTCACAGCTGCCCCCTTCTCAGAGCACTGCCCTCAGCTCCAGAGTGTGATACTCCCCCTGAAGGAAGCCATGCTCTTCCTCCTGCAGGGAGCCTACAGACAGTGACTGCCAAAGAAGGGATCTCCAATAAGAAATAAAGTGAAGTCTCATAGTCGTGTCTGACTCTTTGCGATGCTATGGGTGATAGACAGCCAGGTTCCTCCATCCATGGGATTTTCTAGGCAAGAATACTGGAGTGGGTTGCCACTTTCTTCTCCAGGGAACCTTCCTATCTCAGGGATCAAACTCAGGTCTCCCGCATTGCAGGCAGGCTCTTTACCTTCTGGGTCACCAGTGGATCCCAAGGGCTCTCCCAAGGGTGGCCTTGTTCAGGGGTACACTTTACAGTCCAGAGTAACTCAGGAGAGCAGGGTGAAACCAGACCCTAGCTGAAAACCACATCCTCCCCTAGTTCTGCCTATCCCCTGCGTCGACTCCCGCACTCCTTTACAGGTTCCCCGGGAAGCACACTCTCCATCAATCACAGGCACAGGAATCCCAATGGCAAGCTCTACTTAGAGAAACTCTTTCCTAAGACATCTTCCAGACACACACTGAGACGGCATTCAGAAATTAGGGAGTGGAGACATCATATGACATCCCTTATGTGTGGAATCTGAAAAGAAATGATACAAATGAACCTACTTACAAAACAGAGAGAGACTCAACAGACTTAGAGAATGAACTTATGGTTTCTGGACCAGGGAGGGATAATTAGGGAGTTTGGAAAGGACATGGACACACTGCTATATTTAAAATGAATAAGCAACGAGGAACTACTGTATAGCACATGATACTCTGCTCAATGTTATGTATAGCATGTGAAACTGTTCAATGCTATGTGGCAGTCTAGAGGAGAGGGGGGGTTAGAGGAGAATGGATACATGTATACATATGGTTGAGTACCTTCACTGGTCACCTGAAATTATCACAATATTGTTAATTGGCTATACCCCAATACAAAATAAAAAGTTAAAAAAAAAAAGAAATTAAAGAAGAAAGGGCTGAAGAATTAAAACTTTCAAGTTACAGAGGGAAGTCCAGACAGTTTCTAAAACGAATAGAGTAAAAATATATACATACAACTTTATTGTTTAAAAGTTATAAAAATGAGCAGTAGAAGAAATAAAAATACTAATATAATCATCAAACATTTGGGGAAGATAAGAGGGAAAAATAATAGAATGAATAAATCTTCAGTTCTTATACAATGGAGTAAAAAGATATTGCCTAAAGGTAATGAATCAAGAAATGGTGTGTAGACACACTATTTGGATACCTGAGGGTATCTTCAGGAAAAAAAGAAAAATAGAAATAGTTAACGAGAGTTTATCTCTGAGGAACATGATGAAGAATAGAAAAAGGCAATCAGGGGGACTGTAGTTTTTCACTGTAAACTCTATATTTTGCCTTATACATGAACCCCAATGTACAGAAAGAAACACAGATATGTATGCACATACACACATTCAAAGGTAGCAGCCCTTTTTCTCTGGAATTGACTGTAGCATATTAATATATCTTGATCATTCTACATGATAATAAGTCAAAATATTAAAAATTTTAGGTATTATCATAAGTGAAATAAATCAGAGAATGACAAATACGGTTCGATTTCACTTCCATGTGGAATCTAAAAAACAAACGGAAAAACATAACAAACCAGAAACAGATATAAAGATGCAGAGCACAAACTGGAGTTGGCCAGATGGGAGGAGGGGAGGAGACGGAAGTTAAAGGTGAGGGAGACTGAGGTACAAAGTGCAGCTGTAAAATAAATGAGTTTCATGAATATGAAAACTACAATGTGGGGAACACAATGAACAACTATATAATATCTTGCTTTGGTGACAGATCATAACTTGATTCACTGAGATGATCATTTTGCAAAGTAGAGAAATATAGAATCACTATTCTGTGTAATAGGAACTAATATAAGTCAATCATACTTCAGAAGTAAAGAAACTCACAGAAAAATAGATTACATTTGTGGTTACCAGTGGTGGGGAGTGAGGGGAGGAGGGGGAGTAGACTTAGACAAAGATGGCCAAAATGCACTAGCTTCCAGTTATAAGATACATAAATCAACCCAATAAATTAACACTGCTATATGTTATACATGAAAGTTTTTAAGAGATTAAGTCCTAGAAATTCTTAACACAAGGACAAATATTTTTTTCTATTTCCGTAATTCTTTATCTATAGATGATAGATGTTCAGTAAATTTATTATAATCATTTCATGATACATATAAGTAAAATCATTATGCTATACACCTTAAACTTATATAGTGCTGTATGTCAATTATATGTCAATAAAGCTGGAAGAAGTAAAAAAGCTTTACACAGTCTGATTTAATCCTCAGAGACATGCTATGAATTAATTACTATTATTACTCCCATATTAAAAGCTGGAAGACTAAGGATCACAGAGGTTAAATAACTTTCTCAAGGTCATGGAGTAGATTTTCAGAATAAAAGTAAGATTCAGTTCAGTTCGGTTCAGTTGTGTCTGACTCTTTGCGACTCCATGGACTGCAGCACGCCAGGCACCCCCGTCTGTCACCAACTCCCAGGGTTTACTCAAACGCATATTGAGTCGATGATGCCATCCAACCAACTCATCCTCTGTCATCCCCTTCTCCTCCTGCCCTCAATCTTTCCCAGCATCAGGGTCTTTTCAGATGAGTCAGTTTGGATCAGGTGGCCAAAGTAGTGGAGTTTCAGCTGCAACATCAGCCCTTCCAATGAATATTCAGGACTGATTTCCTTTAGGATGAACTGGTTGGATCTCCTTGCTGTCCAAGGGACTCTCAAGAGTCTTCTCCAACACCACAGTTCAAAAGCATCAATTTTTCGGTGCTCAACTTTCTTTATAGGCCAACTCTCACAACCATACACGACTACTGGAAAAACCATAGCTTTGACTAGAAGGACCTGTGTTGGCAAAGTAGTGTCTCTGTTTTTTAACATGCTGTCCAGGTTGGTCATAACTTTTCTTTCAAGGAGCAAGCATTTTTTAATTTCATGGCTGTAGTCACCATTTACAGTGATTTTGGAGCCCAAAAAGATAAAGTCTGTCACTGTTTCCACTGTTTCCCCAATCTATTTACCATGAAGTGTTGGGACCAGATGCCATGATCTTAGTTTTCTGAATGTCAATCTTTAAGCCAACTTTTTCACTCTCCTCTTTCACTTTCACAAGAAGCTCTTTAGTTCTTCATCACTTTCTGCCATAAGGGTGGTGTCATCTGCATATCTGAGGTTATTGATATTTCTCCTGGCAATCTTCGTCCCAGCTTGTGCTTCATCCAGCCTGGCATTTCACATGATATACTCTGCATATAATTTGAATAAGCAGGGTGACAATATACAGCCTTTACGTGCTCCTTTTCCTATTTGGAACTAGTCTGTTCCATGTTCAATTCTAACTGTTGCTTCTTGACCTGCATACAGATTTCTCAGGAGGCAGGTCAGGTGGTCTGGTGTTCCCATCTCTTTCAGAATTGTCCACAGTTTGTTGTGATCCACACAGTCAAAGGCTTTGGGATAGTCAATAAAGCAGAAGTAGATGTTTTTCTGGAACTCTCTTGCTTTTTCAATGATCCAGCAGATGTTGGCAATTGAATCTCTGGTCCCTCTGCCTTTTCTATATCCAGCTTGAACATCTCGAAGTTCACGGACAGAATATTCCAGAGTAAAAGTGAGATTCAAAACTGAAAATTCACACCCTTAACTGCTGAGCCATTCTTCCTCCCAGATCATTTAGAATAGCCTGCCCTGTCCTGTGGGACAGTCTACCCTGAAACTAACACCTTTGAACTTCCCAGACTGCCCAATGAATTTATCTGCAGTGGTGGTGTTCATTTCTTGAGAAGTAGTAATGAAAATAGAATGAATTTTAAGACAGCTTTCACACACCCAAGTGTCAGTACACAAATACTTTTCTGCATCTGAATTCATGAAATAAAAATGAGCATTCCAGTTGATGAATTGAGTACTTTGCTATTTTCTATTACTCACTGATTTTCTGGCTTTTCAGATCTGTTACACAGCCTTGATAAGCTTGCATATAAACTATTGAGTGGTTTCATGAAAGCATCAAGCAATGCTCTTAAACTTTTAAAATAATCATCAGTTGATAATACTGGGCCGTGAATTGTCCAATTAGTGCCTGCATCTGCATTTTAAAAGAAAATGGTGCACATAATTAAATCCTACAAAAAGGTTCTTTTTTGCTTGAGAATGAACTACAAAGAGTACCCCCCACCCTCAAATAAATCTTGCCTTTCATTTTGTACACTCATTTTAATTTTTCTCTAGCTGAGATGCCATAAAAACCAGCCAGCTCAACATTAGAAATTGAAAGTGAATGCTGGAGCGTGATAATGGCTAAGAATAAGAAGAGAATATCCTGGAATCATAAGCATTTCTTGCAAACAAACCAAAAAAAAAAAAAGATAATTTATTGCTCTGTGAAGCCCCACAGCTGGCTTAATTGATGCATTTCTCACTTTGTTCATGCAAAAATGAACAAATGAATGTCTGAGTATCTCCCACATCCTCTTCTTAGAAAATGTGGATCAAGTCTTCAATACTTATGGTGAAATGGCTTCTACTGTGAGTGTTCATGAGGTAAACAAGCAGAGCACATTTTGCATATGCAACATCAAGACCATCTATCCTGGCCAGGCATTCTGAGAATACCCAAAAGTCCTCCAGGAATCTGGTCCTATCTTCCAGCCTCACCTCATCTTCTTTTGCTCTCTTCTTTTGCTCACCTCTCTTCTGCTCACTGGGCTCAAGTCACACATACTCTTTCTTTTCCTCAAACCCCAAACTTCTCTCTTTGAGCTTGAAGATCTCCTGAGTTCTTTGCATCTTCTGGTCACATCTCAAATGTCAGTTCCTCAGAAAGATGTTACAGAATTTCTCCTACACACAATGCTCTTTATTTCATTCCTATCTTTTCTTTCTCCAACCTTTCAAAAAAAGGTTTTTAAGTACAGAAATTGATTTTATTCATTTGGTTCACATAATCTGTCATTGGGTCATAAAATGGACAGTAGGACGAGAGTTTGGTACCTGGTTTCCAATTCATGTTTCTGCAGTAAAGGGGCTGTGTGTCTTGGAGCAAGGTTTCATTTATAAATTGCGGGCTTGAATTCCGAGACCCTGAACTATCCCCACTCAGCTTCCTGTCTACTGTGATATGACTTTGCCAGTCCTCTGTCTTAATCAGCATAGATTTACTATTCCAAGAAATTTTTCCCAGGAAGAGAAAACAACTTTATTGTACATTCCAAGAACTTACCTGAAAGATCCATCGATTCTTCAACAGAAAATACTAGCTGACTGTTTATACCCCTAGATCCTTTTAATTGTTTACCTCAAAGTCCTTGCCTTATTGTATCTACCAACTCTAAACTATCATATCATGATTCCATCCAATCCTAACAAGATGCCCCTCCTTGCCTAAAGGACCCATCTTAAGCCAAGCTTCAACAATCACCCTGATTGCTCCTCCCCAGCTAGATACAATCAAGACTGGCTATGTAGGTAGTGTTTTCTCTTCCCACAGTGAATGATAAAGTCAGCTCTGACTTATCAACAGGTTGTTCTGATGACTTATGGAGGAGCCTGCATTGGGCTATATGGTTTAGATTAAATCCTTCTTGTCCTCAGGGTTTCATTTATAAATTAAGGAGGTGGGTCTCAAAAGTCGCTGAGACCTTCCAGCTTTGATGTTCTCTAAGACCCTTTGGGAAGGCACTCCCTTTCCCTCCAGGTGGTCTTTTTCCAAGCTGAGAGATGCTTAAAGAAAAGCACAATAGCTTCCTGCGGTTGTCAGAAAGTGGATTCAGGTCAGGCTCTTGGGGTGGCATGGAGTTTAATGGCTGAGTTTTCAAAAGCTGGCTTTCTACTTTCCTCTGCTTGTCACCTCCAGGAGAGACGAGGTGGCCATTGTTCACTTTTATCTGGCTGCACACAAAAGGCACTGACTCAGAGGGTAGAAAGAGGCGCTGTCTTCTTGGCTAAGAGCCACACTCGATGCCTGAATGGAGCATCCTCCTGAGGAGTCTCCTCTCAGCTCCCTGGGGAGACCTTTGGCTGCAGCCACAGCAGCAAGTAGCTAATTGTCTCAAGTGCAGCGCTCCTTTGGCTGCAAACAGAAGCACAAAGCCCTGTGAAGGTGAGAGCTGAACTGCCCTCACATCTCCTTGAACAATGTGAAGATGGATTATGAATGGGTATTTTGGAAACATAACAAACACAGTGATTTATATTCATGATTGGCTAATCCCAGAGGGGCTTCTGGAATGGGCACAGAAAAGAGTTCTTTGATCTTTCAGAGTGTGAATTGAGTGAAAAATTATTTCAAAAACCATTCTCTATGAGGTCCAGAGACCAGAGGGTTGGGCTGTTTATAATGATAATTTGCTTTTTAACCAAACCTGGATTTGGAAGGTTGAAAGAAGGGCAACATAAGGACTCTAATGTGATTAAGTCATTCGGGGCAGGGAAGGATGGGAATAAAATAAGAAATACATTTAAAATACAAATTTTTATTATTATTACTGTTATTATAAGTTTCAATTAGGTAACTGAATATATTTTTAAATTGCAGAAACATGTGTTTGACTATCTAATTCAATGAATATCAAATTGAGTTTGGGAATATAGGTACTTGGGTTCTTTGATGCTAATATATAATTCCAATTCCATAGCCCCACCTCTGTCCCCATCCCTCTTTTCTATTTTTCCCCACATCTCTTAATATGTCCCCTTGGTATAATCCTAGAGGTGATAGTTGGGTATTTTAACTATTTTCTTAGTTTCTGGCATAGGAGGAACCATGTCAAGGACTCCTTTCATCTTTAAAATGGGCACCTTTCAATCTGTACACAGGAGCTTTTTTTTCTTTTTTTCATTTATTAATACAAGGAATGCCAACACTCTTGTTTTCATCCAATAAGAAAACTGGACACAAACATTGAGGGACAGGAAAATGTCCATTTGTTTCTAAATGCTTACACATGGACATACCTTATTTAAACTCTAAGTACTTTTAGGGTCTCATTTAATGCCTTAGTCCTGGAAACTCCATGTCTACAGGCCTTGTAACTGATGGGGTCTTAGAATTATCCAACTTTACTTCTAAAAAATTTTTTTAAGTTAAATTAAGCTATAACCTGGAGAAGGCAATGGCACCCCACTCCAGTACTCTTGCCTGGAGAATCCCATGGATGGAGAAGCCTGGTAGGCTGCAGTCCATGGGGTCATGAAGAGTCGGGTACAACTGAGCGACTTCACTTTCACTTTTCACTTTCATGCATTGGAGAAGGAAATGGCAACCCACTCCGTTGTTCTTGCCTGGAGAATCCCAGGGATGGTGGAGCCCGGTGGGCTGCTGTCTATGGGGTCACATAGAGTTGGACACGACCGAAGTGACTTAGCAGCAGCAGCAGCAGGCTATAACTGCTTTACAATGTTGCATGAGTTTCTGCTATACAACAAAGTGAATCAGCTATGTGTATACATATATCCCCTCCCCCTTGAGCTTTTCTCCCATGCCACCTTCCCCATCCAGTCCCTCTAGGACATCACAGAGCAGCAAGCTGAGCTTCCTGTGCTATACAGAAGCTTACCACTAGATATCTATTTCACACATGGTAGTGATATACTTCAGTGCTCCTCTCTCAACTCATCCCATGATTCAGCTAAAGAATGGGTCTGAGAGATCCTGAGACAATGCTTTCTACAGAGCCATGCTCTTTGGGTATATTCTCTTTATCCCTCCCTCCTTCCTTCCTATTCTACTTGAATGGAAAATGAGCCAGGAATCCATGGAGGAAGGCTTGACAGCATTCCCTTTATCACATTTGTGATAATCAGCTTTCCAGTGCTCACCAGATGATCACACTCTTTCACCTATTTATAAAGGGTATGTGTATTTAAAAAGAGGAAAAAGCCGTGCATCAAAATCAAATTACCCAGTGTGATTACCTTTTCTTCCACTCTGAAAAAAACAGAGCTTCCATGTAACCTGTTTCCATTCAATCAGCGTCTTTGCAAATTAACACAGTTAACAATAGGAAAGACGTGCACAGCCAAGGCTCTGAATAATCTCATTACGTATCTCTCAACAATTAAGTACATTAATTAAGTCCCCATTTCAAAGGGATGTTGGTGAAGCCACTCATATTCAGTCCCACCTTTCTGTGCTTCCTCTTCCCGTAAGGTTTTGAATAACTTTTCATTATACCTCAAAGGGTTTGGGTTTATTACCAAAAACATGAGTGACGAGATTATCCTGCATGAGTGACTTCCAAAGTCCCAGATGTTCTTTTACTTCTCTTTGTAGCAAGGAAGACTTTAGTAACTTTTAGTGTGGTTTCAGAGATCAGAAAAATCTGGGCCCCCATCTTGGTTTATCCACTTTGATCTCTGACATCTCTCTGCCTCACTTTCTCTATTTGTCTTAAAAGATCTATAAAAGTATCAAACTCATGAGGTTATTGTGAATATTAACTGATGTAATTAAAGGAAGCTACATAGCTCAGTGCCTAGTTTGTAGTGAAACACTCAATAAATCATTGCTAGTAGTAGTCTTAGTTGCAGTAGTGGCAGCAGTCTAAATTTAACAATGTAGGCACATTGCTGTATTGTGATAGAGCAACAGCGCAAAAGGCAGATAAACAGAAAACTTGGGCTCTGATTCTGTCTCCTATTAGATCTTTTGACCTGTCTCAATTACCCTCTACTGTGCAAGACTGTCATGAAAATAAACTGTGACAATAGATGTAAATTCACTTTTTAGACTATAGAGACATATATGATTAATGTCATTAGAAAGTCATCTAAGATAAAGAACATTACAGCATACTAACACATATATATGGAATTTAGAAAGGTGATAACGATAACCCTATATGCAAAACAGAAAAAGAGACACAGAAATACAGAACAGACTTTTGAACTTTGTGGGAGAATGTGAGGGTGGGATATTTCAAAAGAACAGCATGTATACTATCTATGGTGAAACAGATCACCAGCCCAGGTGGGATGCATGAGACAAGTGCTCCGGCCTGGTGCAATGGGAAGACCCAGAGGAATCGGGTGGAGAGGGAGGTGGGAGGGGGGATCGGGATTGGAATACATGTAAATCCATGGACTGATTCATATCAATGTATGACAAAACCCACTGGAAAAAAAAAAAAAAAAAAAAAAAAAAAAAAAAAAAAAAAAAAAAAAGAAAGTCATCTGTAATGTTTTTGTATTTTTCAAGTCTATTAAGAGGGTAATTGCAAAAGCACCTAAAATTGTATAAATTTCTGCTCATCACTAATAATTGCAATAGTCAAAGCTCTCTGATTACAAAAGAAAACAAAATCAAATCAAACTGCTCATGTAAAAAGGAGGTTTGTGGAGACAGTATCATAACATATCATGAGTATCCATTCATCCATTAAAAATATATTATTGAATATTTACACCATTCTAGAAATTGTGCTTTGTATTAAATATATTAAGATGCATCAAGAAGTTAACACTATATTGGAGAAAATAAATGAAAAGTATGCTGGGAAACAGGCAAACATATGGCAACAAAAGCTCACACACATTTACAAATTAAGAAAACAATGTGAGGCTATGCATGTAATAAATAGTATATCATTACAGAAAGCATGTGGGAAATGGTGGGATACCATAGAGGAGAAAGCTTTTATGTCCACACTTGAAGAAAGAACCCAAGGAAAACTTTGTAGGCAAAAGCAATGTAATTTTTAAGACTTTAAGGAGGAAAGATCTTGGCAAATCTGAGAACTGGAAAGGCATCAAGTATGAGGGGCTTAGTACAAAACACATGGGGGGATGGCTTGGGTCCAGGCAGAAAACACAAATCCAGTTCATTTATTCATCCATCCATTCATTTAGCACACATTCATTAAGTATCAACTTTGAGTCAGGTACTCCTAAAAACCAGACACATAAAGTTTGCCCAAGGTGACTGAACTCATATTCTAATGAGAAGACAAGTTTTTTAAAAAAATGAATATATACATAAAAATGCAGGCTACATCAGCATATAACTAGTATTACACCAAGATTATCTGTGAAAGGTATCTTTGTTCAAACTGCTGTAACAGAATACCACAGGCTGGGTGGCTTATAAACAACAGCCATTTATTTCTCACGGTTGTAAAGGCTGGGAAATCCAAGATCAATGTCCCAGCAGATTCAGAATCTGATGAGAGCATGCTTCCTGGATCATAGACAGCTGTTCTCTTTATGTATCATCACAAGGTAAAAGTGGTAAGGGTGCTCTCCAGGTCTCTTAGATAAGGGAACTAATCCTATTCCTGAGGATTCTACTCTCAAGACCTCATCATCCCAAAAGCCCCACCTCCAAACTTTCAACATGTGAATCCGGGACAAGGGGGACACAAACTTTCAGCCCATAACAGAGCAAATGTGAACTGAGAAGAGAAGATAACTTAGAATGGAGTCCAGGAAACTCCACATCTTGAGTTCAGAATTAGAAAAGAAGCCAAAACCAAGGACTGGGAGAAGGATCCTGAGAGGTAGGAGAGTAATAAGAGAAGTGTCATAGAGATAAGAAAGGAAGGTCAAGGAAAAAGTGATTGAACATGGTGAGGCATTTCCAAGAAGGTCAGTAATGGATACCTATTTTTCTTTCTGGAAGGCCACAAGGTTATTTCCACTGCTCACATCCATTTAGTCTCCTCTGCCTTTCTATTTCTCTTAACAGACTTACTTCTTTAGTGACTCCTGGATACCATATGCTCCTCCAGAACTCTGGTTTACATGACCTTTGGCTAAATCTCCTATCACCCCCATCCAGACCCAATTCTACATGGACTGTTACTTTTAGTGTTGTCATCATCAGCCACAGAGCCAGCTTCACACTGTTGCACCTCAGAACTTCTGGGAGATAGAATCTGATTGGTCTGTCTCAGATCAGGGGTTGACTTTTTGTTCCATCCTTCTCTGACTAAGGTGAGGGTCGTCTCACACGGTTTCTGGTGTTTTCAAGCTAGTCCCCACACCCCTTCAGCAGGGTTGTAGGTGGGAAGAGAAAATAATTTTAAAGAAGAGTATGTGATCTGGGAAGGAACCCAAAATGGGCTACTCTAATAATGTACCCTGATACATGACATCCCCTTAAATCACTAGTGGATGCCTCTGTGTCTAATAACATGCTCACAATTGTCCTTGTCAAGCAAACCACACCAAAGCATGGTGCTACATTCTAGGTACCATGTCAAGGGCAGACAGACACAAATATCAATTCAAACACAGAATGCAATGAACATGAAGTAAAATACTGCAACAGTAATGTTGGGGGAGTGTGTAATTTCCTCGGTTCTGTCTCACTGCAGCAAAAATATGACCAGTGTTACGGCTCAGTTACAGCTCAGTTTAAATGCTGGGCCAGTGTTACAGCTTGGTTACAGGTCAGTTTTATTTGGCAAGCAAAGGAAAATGCATCCTCGAGGCATGAAGGCAGGTCGACCCAAAAGATGCAAAGAGAAGACAGGGGCTCAATTTTGGCTTCTCTTTTTATATGTTTTTTCTCCTCCCAGGGAGCCGGCCCTATGTAAATTGGGCTAGCCAGGAGGGAGATTTGTTTCACCTGAGGTTCTCACTCTGGTCCTTGGACATTCCTTTGTTCTATTTCCATGGGCTTTTTCCTTTTAGCCACCACTATTTTGGAGTCCTTTTTCCTATTCTAACTACCTAACAGTATTATAGCAAGGGGCAAGGGATGGTGGAGACTGTGGTTAAGGAGAAAAACTAATATTAATATTTAAGTATATAATCTAGAAAAATGGTACTGATGAACCTATTTGCAGGGCAGCAATAGAAATGAAGACATAGAGAACAGACTTGTGGACACAACGAGGGGAAGGAGAGAGTCAGGTATATTGAGAGAGTAGCACTGACATATATACAATACTGTGTGCAAAGCAGAGCTATAGGAAAGCTGCTGTATAGAATAGGGAGCCCAGTGTGGTACTCTGTGATAACCCAGAGGGGTGGGATGGGGGAGGAAGGGTGGAAGGGAGGCTCAAGATGGAAGGGATATGTATATACTTATGGCTGATTCACATTGTTGTATGACAGAAACCAACACAATGCTATAAAGCAATTAACCTCCAATTTAAAAAAAAAGGGGGGGAGGCAACCCCTTCTCACCTCTGGCTGATAATTATCATGCAGGAATGTGGGGCTTGTATTTGCCAGATCTTCTGATAATTCAAAAGGTTTCAAGAAATGTAGATGAGGATGCAAAATTATAAAATCTCTCAATTTAAAGGCTGGGAACAACAAAAAAGTTCCTTGACCACTGCTGCAAAGGGCAGTCTAAAATAAATCTGCAGGTAAAATCCAGCCCATATGCTTTCTGGGTGACACCTTTGTTGCAGGAAGGGGGACCCCTTCCAGGGCCCGAAACTGGGCTCTTGTCTAACACTCGGAAATGAATTGTCCGAGGAGACACATGCTGACAAAGCAAGAGATTTTATTGGGAAAGGGCACCCGGGTGGAGAGCAGTAGGTAAGGGAACCCAGGAGAACTGCTCTGCCGCGTGGCTCGCAGTCTTGGGTTTTTATGGTGATGGGATTAGTTTCCGGGTGGTCTTTGGCCAATCATTCTAATTCACAGTCTTTCCTGGTGGCGCACGCATCGCTCAGCCAAGATGGATGCTAGCAAGAGGGATTCTGGGAAGTGGACGGACAGGTAGTGTCTCCTCTCGATCTTTCCCGAACTCTTCCAGCTGGTGGTGGCCTATTAGTTCCGTATTCCTTATCAGGATCTCCTGCCATAAAACAACTCATGCAAATGGTTACTATGGTGCCTGGCCAGGGTGGGCGGTTTCAATCAGTGTGCTTCCCCTAACACCTTCACTCTAAATCCTATGCTGGGGAACTTAGAAAAGCACTTGAAAAATCCACTCAGTTGGACAATTTTCTATTATTATTTAAGACAATATTCTATTATTATTATTTAATAAATTTAATTTATTAAATTTCTATTATTGTTTAAGACACCATCCCAAGTACTTTAAATGTGAAATCTCATTTTATCTTTACAAGAACCCTGAGACGAAGGTATTTTGCTATCCTTTTTACAATAGAGGGAAAGGAGGATGAGAAAGGTAAGGTAACTTGTTCAAGATCACCTATTTAGTTGACCTTGCCTATTAAGTTAGGCAAATTTGTACTGTGATGGAGCAGGAATCTGAGCCAAAGTTATCTCATTCAAAACCTTGTGTTTGCTACGAAATTCCTTAGATTTCATTATGTCGTGTTTATGCTGTTTCCCTCTCTAAGAATTCAGGATTTCCTTTATCACCATGCTGATGCTCACAGGATCCTCAAGCTCTTTCTGGTTCAGAGCAGCCATGTCAGTCACTAAACCCTCCGTAGAATGAGCTGCTTGCTCTGAGTGCCAACCCCACTCTTACAGATCCCCTAAAATTTCTCTCATGAGGAAGTCTCCCCCAAGAGTTGCTGAGCCCTGGTGGTTTTGAAAGAGAAACCATGCTATCTACGACACAATCAGTTTCTTCATTTATTCTATTCAAATGGTGAGGGATGGCAGGGAAGGAGAAGGATGTCTGTGAAAGAGTGGGGGTGGGGAAGATGGTGTGAAACAGGAAGTGATTCATATGCACATTTATGTATGATTCAGACAGAAGCTGACAGATGCTTAGAAAATCCTTTAGAAAATGGACAAAATTTTATAGTCCCAAAGACATTTGATTAAAAATCTAAAGCTTGGCACATTAGAGACCTAGAAGATGTATGAACAGGAAAGTAGTAGGAAGGTTCAGAAGTTAACCTGTCCTTCCCAGAACTGGTTAACCTGTGCTCCACCCCAGTTAGGGATACTGGCTCCAATTCTGCTTCTGATGTAGCCCATCAGTAATTAAATCACAGCCCTGGCTCTCTGTTGCTAAAAAGAACTGGATTTTAAAATAGATCTATTGCTTAGCAAATTCTTGTGGGTCTGGGATTTTCATTCAATTCTGATAAGCTTTTTGCTGCCTAACTCTCCTCTCCTCTCAATTTATTAAATACAGAGCTGATTCCTTGAACTCCTTGGTGCAGCCCAGAGACCGCGTCACTTCAGGGAGCTAAAACACCTCCTTGGGCTGTTCGGACCAGTTAGGAATGAGTTCAGCCTTTCCACTGGGCAGGCGTATAAACTGTGGCACAGTGAAGGATATGACAGCCATATCTGCAGCAGTGAAGAGAAACTCCACTCTGAGTCAGCCCAAGCTCTTTCCAGTTTTTCCTACTGCCCCACTCATAAATAAGGGGACAAAGACTCATCCTGCAACATGACCCTTCATCAGTGTTCTTTTGTCTTTCTTTATTCCAAGTGGTTAACACTTACAGAGTGCTTACCATGTGCCTGGTTAAGACCATTACAAGTGATATTGTTGTCTTAATCAATCTTCAATCTTCTCCAAAATGCTCATTTTACAGATGAAGAATTTGAAGGCCAGCATGGCTCAGTCACACTTCTAAAGACAGAGCCAAGATTTGAACCTAAATCTCTTCAATGCTCAAGCTGTCCTCTTAGCCATATACTATGCCAAGACTAACAAATCACATATTCTAATTTCTCTGCTCATTCAAAGTGTTGGCAAGACTGGCTGTAAGAGCGTGATTCCCTCCCCTTCCCCAACCAGCATAATTAGCATCTCCTGAGAGGTGTGAGAAATGCAAAAACTCAAAGCCCCACCCAGGATCCACATGTTCATAGGATGCCCAGGAAAAGCACAGCTGACAAATTGAAGTTTGAGAAGGGCTGGACCAGAGGTTCTTCCATAAAGAAACATAGCATAACAGAAAGCTCTTTAAGAGCATTTGACCAAATACCCTGATTTCCTGGAAAAAGGAACGAAGGCTTCAAAAGTGACTCCCTGGGCCCACCTTCTAGATGGTTAAGTAGTTGATTCATTTTCTTAGGCAGTGATACCAAGTGGATGATAAAGATTGGGGCATTTTCTCTATATATCCCCCAGGCTTCACCACCTCCATCCTCACCCCAGATATTAGGTAAGGGCCAGAGTGCTATGGTCTATCATCTCTAAACTACTCTTACCAAAGAGACCAATAAACTGTATACAGTTCAGAGTCAATATCAGACTCCATTTCTTATAGTCTTATTAAATTCAGACCCAGCTATGAAGATTAAACAACAACAACAACAAATTATATTCAGAGAGTTGATACTTTTCCTCTTGTTAAATTGAGCTGTGGGAGGTATCACATGCTGAACTAGTACATTTCAAAAGACAAAAACCCTAATGGTTTAAGGAGTGTTTTTCCCCATTAACATGTTGCTAAGCAACATTTTTACAATATCAGCAGCTCTATAACTGCAAGCTGAATGAATGTCTGGAAATGGAGAAAGAATCAGAGGAACAATGACAGAATTTATTGCCCCTGTTAGCGTTTCAATACTTCCTTTGCTATTGAAGTTGGAGTGATCTCAAATATGTTAAAGCAGAGATAATGGAACACTTTCTCCCACTTCTGTTAATCATAACCATGTGATATTCATGAGGGTTATGCCCTAATTTTAGTAATGCAATTTTTAAGTTAATTTTTATATTACGAAAAATTTCAAACACGCACAAAAATAGGCAGAATAGTATCATGAACTCTCATATATCCATAAACCAGCTTTAACAATTTTCAACTAATGGCCAATCTTGCCTTACTTATTTCTCCTATTTTCTCCTTATTTGAATCAAATTCCAGACATATTTTATCTGTAAATATTGCAGTGTCAAACTTGGTAAGGTAAAGGCTTTTTTTTTTTTTTAACAAAACTAAGATTATGAATCCTCAATCAAAAATGAATAATCATTATTCTTTAATGCTAACAAATATCCAATCCATGATCCAATTTCCAACTGTCATGTTCACTTTTTCACCACTTTAATGATGATCCAAATAAAGTCTATATATTAGATGATATATGCCTTAATATTGTTTTAATCTACAAGTTCCTCTCCATCTTTTTTTTTCTTTCAATTTATTTAATAAAGAAACCAGATTATTTGTCCTGTAGAGGTTCCTGAAGTATTGATTTTATGCTTGTATCCCTGGGCTATTTGTAAACTATTAGGATCTAAAGTCATAATTAGATAGAGGATTGATTTCTTTTTGGTTTTTTTTTTTTTTTTGGCAGGACTAATTCACAAGTGACACTATATTATTGTATCAGGAGGCATATGATATCTGGTTGTCTCTCTTTCTGTGATGTTAGCAGAACTTTAAGATATATACCATGATCCATTAATTCATTACAGATTGTGAAATGGTGATATTCATTTATTAGCTGTAATACTTCTATAAAGAGAAACTTGCCTTCACCATCTATTTGAGTACCAAGCAATATGGTTCATATAGGAAAATAGGATAAATGCATGATTCTTTCTTGTTATTCAGTAGTTTTCAAAATACCATGCTGGATTACTAGTATCCTTCCACGGTAACCAGTTTAGATTTGTTTTGTTGTCATCATAGATGAGATATTTTGCATGCTTCAGTCTTTGAAGGCTACTCTTTGTTTATGTTCAAATGGCCAGGGAGAGCATCTTCAAGTTGACTTAGGTCCCTTTTCAGTGTTGGTGGCGGGGAATGGGATATACAAGGAGCGATGCTTTATTGGGGTGAGTTCTTTAACCATTTTATCTATTTCTTCTATGCATGTCTAATTTTTTTAGACTTTGTGTCTTTAATGAGGCCAATTTTGATAAGTTATATTCTTTAAAATCACCCAGTTCATTTAGGTTTCCAAATTTTAATGCACAGAGTTGTACAAAATAGTCTCTGATGAATTTAAATTTCCTGTTTTTAAGATTATTTCTTCCTTGCCATTGCTAATTTTATATATGCATGTGTTCTTTTTTCTGTTTATGTTAGCTAAGAGCTTGTCTATATTTATTTTTGCTTTCAAAGAATCAGCTTTTGGACTTATTAATTCTACTTATTCTTTGTTTTCTAACTAAATTCTGCTTTTATGAATTTCTTCTGGTCTCTTTCCCATTACTGTGGTTTTCTTTTCTAGCTTTTGATTTTTGTTTTTAATTTGCTTACATTCACAGTTTAATTTTTAGTGTTAGGGATAATCAATGTTCTCAAATTTTCTCTAGTACTACTTTAGCTATATACCATTGATTCTGGTGTATGTGGCTGTGTGTGGCGGGGGTGGGGGGTGGTCATTCCTGCAAATTTTTAAGAAATACGGTGATCCAAGACTTGTTTAGTAGCAGGATTTGTCTTTTTTTTTTTTTTTTTTTCATTTCCAGGCTAAGGGCATTAACGGTTTTGATTTCATTATAGTTTATTTTAGTGCATAGCCACCATAGAATGCTCTTCATATCATCTGTGTTATTTCAAATTAACTTTTTCTTTCCTGTCTATATCATCAATTCCTGTGGACACTCCATGTACACTTGGAAAGGAAGTATATTCTCTATTATCTTGGCTTACAGTTTGATATCTGCAAGATTTATTTTATTGGTTATATTATTTAAGTCTTCTAAATTTCAACTCACTTTTAGTTCATGTTCTTTATCATAGATTGAGAAAAATGTATGAGTATATCCTTATAAGTGGTGTGTCTATGTCAATTTTATCTTTGCATCTTGTTTTTGTTTCTGCTTAATGAAAATACTGTGTTACTGAGTATGTAAATATTAATAACTGGCATACCTTCATTGCGAAGTGGAGCCTCTAGTTTTCCCCGTCTCTTTTATGCATTTCTTTATATTTTGCCTTGTTATGGTAGCAATATCATGACTTTCTCTTTCTTTTTATGTGCATTTCTCTGGTCCAAACTTCCCCTCCCCTTCAATCTCATTATTTTAGGTATTCACATTGTATATAGCACCATTTTACTTTGCTAACAAGTCAGAAAATTGTTTTTTTTTTTCTACTTAATAGGTTGGTAAGTCCAATTAAATTTGCTGATATGATAGATATGTCTGGCTTCTTTTCCACCATATTGTTTAGTGCAATTATTTTGTATTTAAAAATATTATGTTTATTTTATTTTCTTCGTATTTTTGTTTATTCATTTTAGTTACTTACTGCTGGTTCACAACAGTGAAGAATACTGAGTTAGCTAGTAACTTCTTTCCCCACTACTCATTTGTCACTAAATTCAGTAACTAAGTTATGTCTGACTGCAACCCCATGCCAGGCTCCCCTGTCACTCACCACTCCTGGCGTTTGTTCAAACTCATGTCCATCAAGTCAGTGATGCTATCTAACCAGCTCACTTACCTAGTATCTAATATGCTATCTAACCAGCTCACTTACCTAGTATCTAATATGAAGTACTATTATTTTCTTCTAATTAATAACAAGAAGGGAATTAGCAAACATACTTTTCATGTACTTTCCAAATTTTCATTCCATTTTTTAGAGTTATGTGTTTATAATATCTAAGTATATAGCTATTTTACATATTATACTCTCTCCCATAGAATCATCATTTACTATTAGTTCTATAAAAATCTATTACTTAGTGCTCATGAGTAACTACATCAGTGTATTCATAATCACTTAAGTTATGTAAAATGTATTATACAGTGGAAGTGAGAAATAGATTCAAGGAGATAGATCTGATAGACAGAGTGCCTGATGAACTATGGACAGAGGTTCAAGACATTGTACAGGAGGTGGTGATCAAGACCATCCCCAAGAAAAAGAAATGCAAAAAAGCAAAATGGCTCTCTGAGGAAGCCTTAAAAATAGCCGTGAAAAGAAGAGAAATGAAAAGCAACGGAAAAAGGAAAGATACACCCATGTGAATGCAGAGTTCCAAAGAATAGCAAGGGGAGATGAGAAAGCCTGCCTCAGTGATCAGTGCAAAGAAATAAAGGAAAACAATAGAATGTGAAAGACTAGAGATCTCTTCCAGAAAATTGGAGATACCAAGGGAACATTTCATGCAAAAATGGGCACTATAAAGGACAGAAATGGTATGGACCTAACAGAAGCAGCAGATATTAAGAAGAGGTGGGAAGAATACACAGAAGAATATACAAAAAAAGATCTTCAAAACCCAGATAATCATGATGGTATGATCACTCATCTAGAGCCAGATATTCTGTAATGCAAAGTCAGGTTGGCAATAGGAAGTATACTATGAACAAAGCTAGTGGAGGTGATGGAAATCCAGTTGAGCTCTTTCAAATCCTAAAAGATGCTGTGAAAGTGCTGCACTCAGTTCAGTTCAGTTCAGTTCAGTTGCTCAGTTGTGTCCAATTCTTTGCGACCCCATGAATTGCAGCATGCCAGGTCTCCCTGTCCATCACAAACTCCCAGAGTTTAGTCAAACTCATGTCCATCGAATCAGTGATGCCATCCAGCCATCTCATCCTCTGTTGTCCCCTTCTCCTGCCCCGAATCCCTCCCAGCATCAGGGTCTTTTTCAATGAGTCAACTCTTTGCGTGAGGTGGCCAAAGTATTGGACTTTCAGCTTCAACATCAGTCCTTTCAATGAACACCCAAGACTGATCTCCTTTAGGATGGACTGGTTGGCTCTTCTTGCAGTCCAAGGGACTCTCCAGAGTCTTCTCCAATACCACAGTTCAAAAGCATCAATTCTTCGGTGCTCAGCTTTCTTCACAGTCCAACTCTCACATCCATACATGACCACTGGAAAAACCATAGCTTTGACTAGATGGACCTTTGTTGGCAAAGTAATGTCTTTGCTTTTTAATATGCTATCTAGGTTGGTCATAACTTTCCTTCCAAGGAGTAAGTGTCTTTTAATTTCATGGCTACAATCATCATCTGCAGTGATCTTGGAACCAAAAAAAATAGTCTGACACTGTTTCCACTGTTTCCCCATCTATTTCCCATGAAGTGATGGGACCAGATGCCATGATCTTAGTTTTCTGAATGTTGAAACTCAGCAGTGGCCACAGGACTGGAAAAGGTCAATTTTCATTCCAATACCAAAGAAAGGCAATGACAAAGAATGCTAAACTATTGGACAATTGCACTCATTTCACATGCTAGTAAAGTAATGCTCAAAATTCTCCAAGCCAGACTTCAACAGTACATGAATTGTGAACTTCCAGATGTTCAAGCTGGATTTAGACAAGGCAGAAGAACCAGAGATCAAATTGCCAACATCTGTTGGATTATCAAAAAAGCAAGAGAGTTCCAGAAAAAACATTTATTTCTGCTTTATTTACAATGCCAAAACCTTCGACTGTGTGGATCACAGCAAAATGTGGAAAATTCTTAAAGAGATGGGAATACCAGACCACTAAGAAATCTGTATGCAGGTCAGGAAGCAACAGTCAGAACTGGACATGGAATAACAGACTGATTCCAAACAGGGGAAGAAGTACTTCAAGGCTCTATATTGTCACCTTGCTTATTTAACTTATATGCAGAGTACATCATGAGAAATGCTGGGCTGGAGGAAGCACAAGCTGGAATCAAGATTGCTGGGAGAAATATCAATAACCTCAGATATGCAGATGACACCACCTTTATGGCAGAGAAGAAGAACTAAAGAGCCTCTTGATGAAAGTGAAAGAGGAGAGTGAAAAAGTTGGCTTAAAACTAAACACTCAGAAAACTAAGATCATGGCATCCGGTCCCACCACTTCATGGCAAATAGAGGGGAAACAGTGGAAACAGTGACAGACTTTTATTCGGGGCGGGGGGGGGGCCCTCCGAAATCACTTCAAATGGTGACCGCAGCCATGAACTTAAAAGATGCTTGCTCCTTGGAAGAAAAGTTATGACCAACCTAGACAGCATATTAGAAAGGAGAGACATTACTTTGCCAACAAAGGTCCATCTAGTCAAAGCTATGGTTTTTCCAGTGGTCATGTATAGATATGAGAGTTGATCTATGAAGAAAGCTGAGTGCCAAAGAATTGATACTTTTGAACTGTGGTGTTGGAGAAGACTCTTGAGAGTTCCTTGGACTGCAAGGAGATCCAACCAGTCCATCCTAAAGGAAATCAGTCCTGAATATTCATTGGAAGTCTTGATGTTGAAGCTGAAACTCCAGTACTTGGGCCACCTGATGCGAAGAGCTGACTCATTTGAAAAGACTCTGATGCTGGGAAAGATTGAAGGCAGGAGGAGAAGGGGACAACAGAGGATGATATAGTTGGATGGCATCACTGACTCAATGGACATGAATTTGAGTAAACTCCAGGAGTTGAAGATGCACAGGGAGGCCTGGCTTGCTGCAGTCCATGGGGTCACAAAGAGTCGAACATGACTGAGTGACTGAACTGAACTGACTGAAAATGTATTTTTTAGTACATTCCTCAGCAGAGTCCCATTGAAACAGTATTTTCTGAATTTAGCATGTTTATAACAGAATGTTTATGAACTTTATACTGGAACATCAATCTGACTAGATAAAAAAATATATGGCATAAGTATCCTGTCTTTGAGAATCTTGAAAATGATTCTCCATGGTCTTCTAACAAAGTTTTACTTTAAAAAAATCTGAAACAGTTTCGACTTTCTTTCCTGCATGAGTACCCAAGTACCCAAAGGACTTTATTCACATTTTTTTCTTTAAAGTTCAGAAGATCTACAAGAATATATCTTCTTGTGAGTCACTTTGTGTGGATTTTCCCAGGAATACAGTGTTTCTTTCAATATATAGTTTCATGTTTTGCTTTCATAATATTTCAATAAAATTCTCTTGAAAGATAGTTTTCTATAGTTTTTATTTCTTTCTTCAGAGATTTTGTAATTATCCATGTTAGATACTGCTTGCATGTCCCCTGTGTCTCCATTTTCCTCTCAAGTTCTTTTATCCCTTTACTCCTTTTTAAATTTTTTTATAATTTTCCTCCTTTCAATTTTCAATTTCCATTAAGCTGTCTGTGCTGTATTTGTTTATTCTCAGGTACCTTCTGGTTGCTTCCTGAATGGCATACAGGTTTCTCAAGAAGCAGGTCAGGTGGTCTCATATCCCCATCTCTCAGAATTTTCCACAGTTTATTGTGATCCACACAGTCAAAGGCTTTGGTGTAGTCAATAAAGCAGAAATAGATGTTTTCTTGGAACTCTCTTGCTTTTTCGATGATCCAGTGAATGTTGCAATTTGATCTCTGGTTCCTCTGCCTTTTCTAAAACCAGCTTGGATATCTGGAAGTTCATGGTTCACATATTGCTGAAGCCTGGCTTGGAGAATTTTAAGCATTACTTACTAGCGTGTGAGATGAGTGCAACTGTGTGGTAGTTTGAGCATTCTCTGGCACTGCCTTTCTTTGGGATTGGAATGAAAACTGACCTTTTCCAGTCCTGTGGCCACTACTAAGTTTTCCAAATTTGCTGACACATTGAGTGCAACACTTTTATAGCATCATCTTTTAGGATTTGAAAGAGCTTAACTGGAATTCCATCACCTCCACTAGCTTTGTTCATAGTGATACTTCCTAAGGCAAACTTGACTTCACATTCCAGGATGTCTGGTTCTAGGTGAGTGATCACACCATCATGATTATCTGGGTTGTGAAGATCTTTTTTGTATAGTTCTTTTGTTTATTCCTGTCACCTCTTCTTAATATCTTCTGCTTCCGTTAGGTCCATACCATTTCTGTCCTTTATTGAGCCCATCTTTGCATGAAATATTCCCTTGGTATAAGGAAGCAACAGTTAGAACTGGACATGGAAAAACAGACTAGTTCCAAATAGGAAAAGGAGTACATCAAGGCAGTATGTTGTAATGCTGCTTATTTAACTTATATGCAAAGTACATCATGAGAAGTGCTGGGCTTGATGAAGCACAAGCTGGAATCATGATTGCCAGGAGAAATATCAATAACCTCAGATATGCAGACGACACCACCCTTATGGAAGAAAGTGAAGAAGAACTAAAGAGCTTCTTAATGAAAGTGAAAGAGGAGAGTGAAAAAGTTGTCTTAAAACTCAACATTCAGAAAACTAAGATCATGGTATCCAGTCCCATCACTTCATGGAAAATAGATGGGGAAACAGTGGCTGACTTTATTTTGGGGGGCTCCAAAATCACTGCAGATGGTGATTGCAGCCATGAAATTAAAAGACGCTTACTCCTTGGAAGGAAAGTTATGACCAACGTAGATAGCATATTAAAAAGCAGAGACATTACTTTGTCAACAAAGGTCCATCTAGTCAAGGCTATGGTTTTTCCAGTAGTCATTATGGATATGAGAGTTGGACTATAAAGAAAGCTGAGTGCAGAAGAATTGATGCTTTTGAACTGTGGTATTGGAGAAGACTCTTGAGAGTCCCTTGGACTGCAAGAAGAGCCAACCAATCCATCTTAAAGGAAATCACTCCTGGGTGTTCATTGGAAGGACTGATGTTGAAGCTGAAACTCCATATTTTGGCCACCTGGTATGAAGAACTGACTCGTTTGAAAAGACTCTGATGTTGGGAAAGATTGAAGGTTGGAGGAGAAGGGGATGACAGAGGATGAGATGGTTGGATGGCATCACCAACTCAATGGACATGAGTTTGGGTAAACTCCGGGAGTTGGTGATGGACAGGGCAGCCTGGAGAGCTGCAGATCATGGAGTCGCAAAGAGTTGGACACAACTGAGTGACTGAACTGACTGACTGACCTTCTGGTTTAGTGTTCATTTCTGAAATGAATTTTTTTTTTTACTCATAATTCTGTTATCTCATTCCTGATTTTTCAAATTTTTATTCTTCTGTCTGTGGTTCTCATGTTTATTGTGTCATTTTATTTATTTTATCTGACTGAGAATAGGGATGCTTTTCCTGATCCTTCTTATCCTTTATTCTTATAATAACTTTCTACAGGATTTGAATGGTAGTCTTCACTGTTGCTCATGTCTATATAAGGTTACTTTTCCTAAGCGTGTATGAAAGAAGAGACTCCTTTCTGAGCTTATTGATCTAGAGCTCCTTCTGCTGTATCTGTAGCATGTGAGTGTACACACACACACACAGACACACACACACACCCTCTCTTTCTCCAATACAATTTTTCATTTTCCAAGATCTTTTGTTTCACCAAGTTCACCTGAGCCATCTCTTTCCTTTGATCTTATCATGCCTGTTTTACTCAATTTGGATTCTACTTTCAGTAATTTCTTTCAGTTCCGGAAGGGAGAATCAGTTAGTCAGCTTTGAGAAGTATTTGGGTGCATCATATTTTGGACACCTTATACCTTACTATCAATGCCTTGTGCTCACTCTTGAGCTAGAATATGCAAAGAGTCCTTAGAGATCTACTGCTCTTCTTAAATTCATCCACCATGGTTTCTTGTGATATTAGAATTCTCCTAGTCTCAGTTTTATCCAACACCCCATTACTTCCCTCTGCTTCCTTCCACATAGATTCCAACATGGCACACACATAGCTGGTGTTTTGTCTCCAGCTTTCCAAACTGTGGGTTTATTAGAGATATTATTGATGAACATTGTTTTCCTATTCTAGTTCTCTATTTCTACAGAAAAGTTTGAAGAAATTTTCAAAAGTACACCATCATTATAATTTTCTTCAGTAAAATTTTAAATCATCTAGCAATACAATATCTGATAATTCTTTATCATGTTGGCAATAGATCCTTGTGTGCAATCTCAGGACTGTGAGAATCCTCAGAATCAGAATCCATTTTATCCCTCCATATTTTATCTTTCTACAAATGCCTTTTTATACCTAATGGTTTTCCAGCCTTCTGGGAAACTCATTTTATTGGCAAAAGTCTGGATTGAATAAAAGACATCTTTTCAGTTGTAATTAAATTCAGGGCCTTATTCTACATTCTAGTATAACGCTAGTCAATTTTCCTGGTTAGTTCATATGAGGGAAGCACATTAAGAATAAGAATACAACATATGTTTTTAACATAATATATCTTTGGAATCATTTATCATGTACCCTTTTCATACTGGTTTCTTACACTTAGTAATATGTGTTTAAGAATTCCAGCCACTATGGAAAATACTTTGGAGACTCCCTAAAAAAAAAAAAAAAAAAACTGAAAGCCACCATATGATGGGGTCACAGGAGTTGGACACAACTTAGCTGCTAAACAACAACAAAAAACATATTATTAGTGGTTTCCTGGGGTGACAGAGATGGGGCAAATAGCTTGTGTGTGCTAAGTTGCTTTGGTCATGTCCAACTCTGCAACCCTATGGATCGTAGCTCACCAGGCTCCTCTGTCCATGGGATTCTTTAGGCAAGAATACTGAAGTAGGTAGCCATTCTCTTTTCCAGGGGATCTTCCTGACCCAGGAATCAAACCCACATCTCTTACGTCTCCTGCATTGACAGGCGGATTCTTTACCATTAGCACCACCTGGGAAGCCCCCTAATAAATAGCTTGAGTCTAGATAATTCTCAGGACAATGAAAATAATCTGTATAATCCTATAATGATGTATTCTTGTCATTGTGCATTTGTCCAAACCAACAGAATGTACACCACACCACTGAGAATGAACCAAAGGGAAACTATGATCTTTGAAGAAAAAAAAACGAATAAAAAACAACAATAGAGAGTACAACACAAATGAAGGAATTCAATTCTCATGTGCATGAATTAGTAATTACATAAAATTACAGTTTTATGGCAATATCTGTAAGCTAACACTGGTTCAGCCATCTTAAATATATGAGAAAAAAAATTACTGAGCATTTATAATGTTATGTGTAAGTGTTTTACACATTTTAACTAATTTATTTCATACAATACTCTTTATGACATGCTCGTGTTTACTATTTTATCCATATAGAAACTGAGGCACAGAGAATTTAAACAACTTGCCCATGATCATACAGTTGTTAAGTAGTAGTGCCAGAATTCAAACTCAAGTAATTTTAACCCAAAGCTCATTTTCTTAACTAGTATGTAAATATTTTTGCTGGGAAGGTATCATTTTAAAAGCAGGCAGTGTCCTCTACTTATTCCAACAAGTCAGTTATAAACAAGCCGTTAAAATCCCCATGCCTCCCTGGCTTCTATTCTTTGATTATACTATAAAAACTACTCTATTAATTCCCACAAGTCAGGGATCAGAGGAAACGTTTTATGTGTGTGGAACATTATTATTGTCTAATAGTCATTGTATTTACTTCAAAAATATTTCTTCTATAAAGCGGATGGCTTCTGAAGACTTCTTATCCTTCAGAAGTCTTTGTTCATTATTCCACAACCTCTTCAGCAACAAATTCCTTTATACTGTTTCAACTGCTGCAAACACTATCATCTGAAGTTTACTACACGTGTGAGCCCATAAGTTCTTTAGATGAATCATCCCATTTAATCTCTGTAATAACACATGGAGGCAGGTAATATAACTATCCCAGTTTTACAAAGAGGAAACTGAATTCACAGAGGTTTTAAAAATCACCCCAGATCATGCTCCTAGTAAGTAGTTAGAACCTTACTCTGTTGGATTCCATAATCACACCTCTTAATGCTCACATTAAACTGACCTGGCATGGTGTAAAATGGTGGCGATGGGTTTGTGGTGACACAGCATTAGCCATATTTTCAGATGAAAATACTTGCCCATGCAACTAATGCATTCACCCAGAGTCAGAGAGAACTACGTGAGGAAGTAGATGCATTTTGAGTTTTAGAGGCTTACTATCATGTCACCTGGCCTTCCCACATGGCTTGTCAGTAAAGAATCTGCTTGCCAGTGCAGGAAACATAGGTTCAATTCCTGGGCCAGGAAGCTCCCCTGGAAAAGGAAATGGCAACCCACTCCAGTATTCCTGTCTGTGAAATCCCATGGACAGAGGAGCCTGACAGGCTACAATCATGGGGTTACAAAAATGTTGGACACGACTTAGCAACTAAACAACAGCAACATAACTTTGCCTGCCATAGAGTACGGCAGCTCAACAAATACTCCTTTAAAGAACATAAAAAGGTATTTTTTTAAGGTTAAGAAAAAATACCCTTCAAGCAAGATATCAAAGAGACATGTGCTCTTTCATATTTATTCCAGCATTATTCACAGTTGCCAAGATACAGAAACAATTTAAGAGCCCATCACAGATGAATGGATAAAAATGTATATACACTTAAACACACACACACACATATACATACATTTAAATGTATACACATTTATCTGTATATATATATGTAATGTATATATGTGTGTGTGTGTGTATTTGTATATATTAATATATATACACATATAAAATGAAGCCATTTACAACAACGTGGGTGGACCCTAAGCACATCATACTAAGTGAGAAGTCAGACCGAGAAAGGCAAGTACTGTATTATGTTGTTGTTTAGTTGCTTGGGTCATGTCCAACTCTTTGCAACCCTGTGGACTACAGTCTGCCAGGCTCCTCCATCCATGGGATTTCCCAGACAAGAATACTGGAGTGGGTTGCCACTTCCTTCTCCAAGGGATCTTCCTGACTCAGGGATCAAAACTGCATTTCCTGCATTGCAGGCAGATTCTGTACTGCTGAGCCATAAGGGAAGCCCATAAATACTGTATGATATCACTTATATTGTAGAATCTATAAAAAAGTCAAACTTGTAAAAGTAGAGTAAAATGGTGGTTACCAGGGACTGAATGGAGGGATAGGACAGGGACTTTTTTAATGGTACATTATAATGAGTAGGAAATAAGCCCTAGGATCTAATGCACAGTATAATGAAAATAGACAACAATACTATATTACAATCATCAAACTTTCTAAGAGACAAGAAATGAATGTTTCCAACCACTAAAAGGAAAGGACACTTATCTAATATGATAAAGGTACTAATTATCACTACAAAGGCTATTAAAATTTATGTGTATCAAATGAACATGCTGTATACCTTAAATTTGACTTCCCTGGTAGCCCAGATGGAAGAGCATCTCCAGCAATGCAGGAGACCTGGGTTCAATTCCTGGGTTGGGAAGATCCCCTGGAGAAGGGAATAGCAACCCACTCCAATATTATTGCCTGGAGAATGCCACAGACAGAGGAACCTAGTGAGCTACAGTCCTTGGGGTCACAAAGAGTCAGACATGACTGAGGATCTCACACACACACATACCTTAAATTTATACATTGTTAGAAGGGAACAGCTACCCACTCCAGTATTCTGGCCTGGAGAATTCCATGGACTGTGTACAGTCCATGGGGTTGCAAAGAGTCGGACATGACTGACTTTCACATATATCAAACATATTTTAATAAAAAGTAAATAAAAAATATCCTTCTTGATCATGGGATCTTATCAATTTTTTACTCTTCCCCTCATACCCATTGTCAGTTTGTTTATTCATCTTAGCCAAAGGATTTTAAAGTCAAAGGCTTTATGGTCAGAAGGAGTACACATACGAGTGAAATAGGCTAAGTGAAGAGTTCAAACCATCCCAAAAGAAGTATATACTATTTGGCTTGTGGACAAAGAATGTCATCTGGCCTAGATAGTCAAGGTATACATCAAAGGAATGATTCCAATGAGCCCAGACTCGTGTATCATCCATAGAAAAGTACTAAATTCACTAACTTGAGATATCTGGTTTTCTTTAATTAACATTAATCTTTTGATGTTCTGACTATCTAGTGTTTGTTGTAAAACTTGTACATATCCTGGCTCCTCCCCTAGATCTTCAGAGCAGTCCCTCAGAGCTATATGAGATACTGTCTTCTGAGCTTAAGTCTTCAGCAGTCTGCCAAATAAAACATAAATCTCAACTTTTAGGTTGTGCATTTGTTTGCAGTTCATAAGCTGTAGCCTAGTTTTGGAAAATGGATCCTTAAACTCTGAACATGTTTAAGTGAAAATTACATATGAGCCTCAGTCTTGTCAAATCTCAAATTTTTTTTATGATAATCCAGAAAACCAGATTTGATTATTAAATCCTCAGTTTTTCGATGACTGACAACTAAGTTAAAAGTGTTTAAATTCTATATTGTCTAGCAAAAAATCATCCAATCCCATGTTTTGCCAGGTCTTGGCATAGTCTTTAAACAAATACACATGGATGCCTTTACCATAGGGGGAATGAGAAAAAACAAACAAAACAAAACAGGATGAGAAGAGACTGATAGAAATAAGGCTTTCCTTCTTTTATTGAATCTACCATGTACCAGGCCATGTGCTGGTTAATTGGGATACAATGGGGAATAAACCAGGCAATATCCCTGCCTTAGTGAAGTTCAGAGTCTAGAATGACAAACAGGCAAACAAACAGAAATTACACTATGGTAAGGCTTGTCACAGCAGGTCAGGGTGTGAGGCTCAGTCAAGAGGGCATATAATTTGGACTTAACAAATACAGAATTTTTTCTGAGAAAAGTAGCAGTACAGCTAAGACTTAAAAAATGAAAGAATTACTAACTATGGAATTATCAGGTTATTATTAGTTTTAATCATATTCCAGGCATACTGCTAACTCATTTAATGTTTATAACATGTTATGAATAAGTTAGATGATGATGTGATGATGGTTGCCTCACCTTTTACAGATGAGGAAACATAAATATAAGGAACATAAATGTAAGAAACACAGCTAGTGAGTGGCCAAGCTAGGAATCAATTAAATTTGATTCAAGTGTGTCTGACTCCAAAATTCAAGCACTTTCGTAATAATTACTAGATTGATGTTTATGGAGCATTCACCATGGGTCCATCACTTTTCTAAATGTTCTAATATGGGTTTATTCCTCACGTTAGAAAATCTCATGAAAATCTTCTGAGATACTGTTATTGTTTCCATTTTCTGAATGAGGACAGCAAGGCTCACAGAGATTCAGCACTTTTCCTATAGTGTTACACAACTAGTTAGTGTAGACCTAGGACTGGAACTCAAGGAGGACTGTTCTTAAACACTGGGCCAGAGGATGGTGGGCAGGATGAGGGCAATGAGTGCTCTAGATGGAGGGAATCCCATATGTACAGACGTGGAGTTAAGATGATACGACCCACAGGAGAGATCTTATTCAAGTCTAGCATGCCTGGATCTGACAAGAGAAAGTTTTGAAGCACAGTTTGATATTCAACTTGGGTACAAAAGTGAGAGCTTATAGGGCTTAATATGCTTTTTTTTTTTTTTTCCTAGTAAGTGCTTGGAGAGCTTCACTGTCAGATGGGAACAGATGACGGGACACAAGTTCCAGCTTAATTCCATCTGCTGATGTGCCTAGGAAAATTATTTTTCTGTTCTTAATGGGCAGAAGTTTGGGGTACCAAAATACTTGTACGTTGGAGTCTGGTTTCCAAGAATCTAGGTTATCAAAGGCATCATTTCCTAACAAAGAGGCTCTTGACTTTTAATTCCATTTGGCCAGTGTTTCCTCCCTATCTCCTTCTCCAGAGAACATTTAGTCCCCCAGTTGAAAGCACTGATGTAGAAGGCAGGGTTCTCACCCAGGAAATTGTGAAACATAATGCCCTAGATCCATGTGGTAACACAACGAGCTTGTCAGCATGTGGCCCATTTGGGGAATTTTTTTTTTCCCCTCTTTATGTAGCATTTAAAACATGTAAGAGAATCCAAGCCCAATGAAGAGGGAAGAGGAAGATGAAAACCTAATCCTCCCTGCATAATAAAGACAAAATTCAAGACTTTAAAAATGAGGATAAGGCAGATTTTTCCCTTTATGTGTGATTTTCATTCTTCAAGAACTACATGTGGTATTTCTATAAAGATGAGCAAATTAACCAGGTGGTTGTTAACCAAGGGTAAGCTAACTAGGTGTTCAGTTCTACCTGTGACACTGACCTGCTTCGGAATGTTGAGAAACTAAGTCTCCCTCTAATAGCCTGTTCTCTTATTCTGTATGCTATTTGGCTGTGCCTTTGCAGGGAGCTGGATTTATTTCTGAGGTATCACTGTTGCCCTCCATGCCAGTATATAACACTGCCCCACCAGGGTATCTTGAAAGGTCAACTTCAAATATCTAACGGCTCCATGACTTAGGCAGAGGGGAAAAAAAACAAAAAACATTCTATGGCAGTTTGGAAAATAATTTTTTTTGGATCAAAAGGAAAAATACATTCTATAAAACACTGAATTTCTGGCTGTAGTACACACTGAACACTCTATTAATTAACTTCTTATCTGGCTTCTTGGCATGGAGCCTTTATTTATAAACCAATTTCTCCTGAAGGTAGAGTGAATCGAAGGTTCCATTTTAATCGTGAAAAACCTAAGTGTACCTAGTTATAAATTCTCAATTGAACTCCAAGGAAGGCAGTATGTTGCCCTAAGTAATATGGAGTCAACCTCAGGCAACAGGAGGTGACAGAGTTGGGTTGGGTGTGCATAAACCATGCTGATGGCCTATGATTAAGCAACAAATCTGTCTAGTTGCTATGTTTTGCCTGAGAAAATGTGAATCGTATGTCTGATTGTCCAATTTCTATGATGCATTGGAGGAAGTATCAACACTAATAACTAAATATGTAGCAATGAGTCACTAAGTACCAGGCATGGTACTTTTGTTCATTCTTTGTTTTAATAAATACTTATTGAATGCTTACCATGTGCTCAGACATCCTTTTTGGCAGCTGAGATACATTAGTGAATAAGTAAGCAAGATCTCTGTCCTCAAAGAACTTGGAGTTGTAATAAATAAATGATAAGTAATAATAAACAAGTAAACCAAATAGCATATGAGAAGGTGATACGTGCTAGAGTAGATTAAAGGGGATCTAGCACGCTGATCCCAGCCAGAGGCTGGGATAATTGTTGCCACATGGAAATGACCCTGAAAGATCTAGAAAATAAAACAATCAAAGAGAACCCCCTTTGAATTCTGTGTCTTAGTCTGAGTTCTCTGACAGTAAATCACAAGGACTTGGGTACAGGTAGTTTATTGAAATATGGTCCCAGAAAGCAGAAGTGAGGAAGTGAAAAAAAAATTTGCAAAAGAAAAAGCAACACAAATGAATATATTATGAAGATTGTTGACTTTAAGCAACAAGAAATGAATTCTTTTAATGAGAAGTATCTGGAATTTCAGGGCTTCCCTAGTGGCTCAACAGTACAGAATTGCAATGCAGGAGGCACAGGAGATGCAGGTTCAATTCCTGGGTTGGGAAGATTCCCTGGAGGAGGAAATGGCAACCTATTCTAGTATTCTTGCCTGGGAAAATCCAGGGACAGAGATGCCTGGGGGGGTACGGTCCATGTGGTCACAAAGAGTCAGACGTGACTGAGCACACACTCACACATCCAGAATTCCTTCCAGGACTGTTCATGTGAAGGCCAAAAGGATGGGGCATTTAGTCAGTCCCACTGATTGAGGGTTTTATGCAAGGATGTTAACTCTTTTGAAATTCTGTGTTGTACCTGTATACAGGTTAAATGAGTCCTCTGGCTCAGGAGAAAACTCTGAGGCATCAGAGCTGAAAGATACTGGCAAACCCTTAAGGTAGAACACTGAACTTGCATGACACTGCTCCCCACACTGCAGCTGAAATAAAAGACACATCAAGGGCAGATAAGACAAGCAACCCAATTCTCTCTCAAGACTCCATTTAGGAGCATCTAAGATAAAGTCAAGGCTATGGTTTTTCCAGTGGTCATGTATCGATGTGAAAGTTGGACTGTGAAGAAAGCTGAGCGCCGAAAAATTGATGCTTTTGAACTGTGGTGTTGGAGAAGACTCTTGAGAGTCCCTTGGACTGCAAGGAGATCCAACCAGTCCATCCAAAGGAGATCAGTCCTGTGTGATCACTGGAAGGACTGATGCTGAAGCTGAAAGTCCAATACTTTGGCCGCCTCATGCGAAGAGTTGACTCATTGGAAAAGACCCTGATGCTGGGAGAGTTTGGGGGCAGGAGGGGAAGGGGACAACAGAGGATGAGATGGCTGGATGGCATCACCGACTCGATGGACATGAGTTTGAGTAAACTCTGGGAGTTGGTGATGGACAGGGAGACCTGGCGTGCTGCAATTCATGGGGTCGCAAAGAGTCAGACATGACTGAGTGACTGAACTGAACTGAGCTGAAGATAAAGTAATTGGCAAGAGAATCTAGAAAATGTACCTCAGTCCCAAGACTGGATCAAGGAGCAGAGTTTCAGAGAGCAGATTTGAGGCTGAGAGTCATTAGGTAAACCCACATAATACCCAAGTGGAGATGCTGAGTAAACACTGGATATGCAAATTAGGAGATCTCAGATGGAGGCATGCATGCATCGGGGTGGTATTCAAAGTCAAGATGGGATAAGATCAACAAAGAAGCATGAACAGAGAGAGTAGAGTGTACACAGAATGAGCACCCCCAATCATTAAGAGGATGGGAAGAAGAAGAGCAATCAGTCAGGGAAACAGAAGAAAAATCAAGAGAAGGTTGTGTCCTAGAGTAGAGGTCCCCTACTTCTTTGGCACCAGGGACAAAAAGCAGAGACATTACTTTGTCAACAAAGGTCCATCTAGTCAAAGTTATGGTTTTTCCAGCAGTCATGTATGGATGTGAGAGTTGGACCATAAAGAAAGTTGAGAACTGAAGAATTGATGCTTTTGAACTGTGGTGTTGGAGAGTCCCTTGGACTGGGAGTCCTGTGGACTGCAAGGAGATCAAACCAGTCATTCTTAAAGGAAATCAACCCTGAATACTCATTGGAAGGACTGATACCAAAGCTGAAACTCCAACACTTTGACCACCTGATGCGAAGAACTGACTCATTGGAAAAGACGCTGAAGTTGGGAAAGATTAAAGGCAGGAAAAGAAGGAGACGACAGAGAATAAGATGGTTGGATGGCATTACCAACTCGATGGACATGAGTTTGAACAAGCTCCGGGAGTTGGTTATGGACAGGGAAGCCTGGAGTGCTGCAGTCCAAAGAATCACAAAGAGTTGAACATGACTGAGCAACTAAACTGAAATGAGCTGGGGGTAGGGGGATGGTTTGGGGATGATTTACATGCATTTACATGTATTGTGCATTTTATTTCTATTATTATTACATCGGCTCCACCTCAGTTCATCAGGCATTAGATCCTAGAATTTAGGCACCCATGTGATTGAGAGTACAAGAAAAACTGGATCGAGCCAGATAGTAGTTATTTTTTTCACTTTTTAAAAAAATTGGGGTATAGTTGCTTTATAATGTGCTAGTTTCTGCTGTATAATGAAGTGAATCAGCTATATGTGTATGTATGTGTATATCTATATATATGTCCTCTCCCTCTTGGACTTCTGCCTCCAATACCACCCATCTAGGTCATCACAGAGCACTGAGCTGAGCTCCCTACAACCAGATGATGTTTTGCCAATCCATGAAGGGGAAAAGAGAAGCAAGGAACTAACTGCAACAACTGATGTAGGATAAGGAGATAGTGAGGGTATCAAAAGGAAGAAGGACGGTGAGAATCTTGTAGGATCATGGAATGGAGGACCTTGTAAGATCAAAGGATTGTTGAGGTACTACAGGCAGAGTTAGAGAAAAGGGGTTGCCAGGGAAAGGGATATATGAAATGAAAATATTTCAGGGTTTCAAGTTATTGATCATGAAATGAATTTAGGAATATAAGTCCAGAAATCAGTTCATTCACTTTTAATGGTCATTGGCTTTGATTTTCCTAATAATTGCCTCCATTCTGGCCTGTGTCCACTCTGCATGTTTAGTTTCAATATAACTCAGCAAAGCTACTAACACACCTATACGAACCAAAATTAAATTGTAATACATGGGAGGGAATCTTATTTGTCATTGAGGGATTTCATGCTGATTTTAACCTAAGTCATTCCTATTACCTCTAATGATCTTAGAAAATTGTTAGGGGAACTCTGTGGTTCCCAGCTGACATATGATTTTTACAATGGGTTCAAAATGCTTCCTTTGAAGAGGAAGCCAGTTCCAAGGTTCCAAAAGAATGAACATGCGGCTGCTTTTGATAATTCAGGAACTCACAGATCTGTTGCAAACTGGTGTTAAGACTAAAAAGCAGATTTTGCTGTTTCCTCCTCAACTTATTTCACAAAAGCCTCCTAACTGGTTTATCCTTCTGTAGTTTCTTTCTCACTGAAACCAATCTAGCTTGCAACTTCTCAAGATGCAGTTTACCATTTTATTTCCTACTTTTGAATCTTTCAAAAGCTCCCAGTGAATTAAGGGTAAAATTCAAATGTCTTAGTTTGGCACTTACTTAAGATGATTGACTGAATCCATGTCTTTTTTAAAAAATAATTACTCAGTATACCTAGATTTCACCCAAACTAGTGTTAGTTGCTCAGTTGTGTCTGACTGACTCTTGCTCCTCTGGACACAGGATTCTCCAGACAAGAAAACTGGAGTGGGTTGCCATGCCTTTCTCCAGGGGATCCTGCTGACCCAGGGATCAAACTCAGGTCTCTTGCATTGCAGGTGGACTCTTTACCATCCAAGCATTCTAACATTCATAACTGTGTATGAGTTTCCGCTGAGACAGTTTCTGTCTCTCTCTTCATTTCTACCAAAGATCACCAAGTAGAGACTCGCTGGTTTCCAAAATCAGTTTCCTTTCATTAAACCTAGTCTGATCATTTATTTACAGAAGTCTGGTGGAGAATAACCATTTCTTCTAGAGTCTCTTTTACATCTGCTTCACTGGAGCTTTCCCTAAGGATTGCATATAAAGATCTTTTCCTGATTGATTTTAGTCACTTTCCTTAGAACTGGAAAACTAATTGGAATTCTGCTGAATGATGAACATGCGCCTTGGTTAAGTTTCTTCTAGGAAATTCATGCACACCCTGAGTACCTAACATTTTTAATTTATGACAAACTTTTTCCTAACTTGATATTGATTCCTATTTTTCCCACCTTCCAGAAAGGCCCTTTTCTCTGCCCCTTCTAACATCTTCCCTGGTGGTTCAGTTGGTAAAGAATCTGCCTGAAATGCCAGAGACCCAGGTTTGATCCCTGGGTCTGGAAGATCCCCTGGAGATGGCAACCCACCCCAGTACTCCCTTGCCTGGAGAATTTCATGAACAGAGGAGCTTTGGAGGCTACAGTCCATGGGATCACAAAGAGTTGGACACAACTGTATAACTACCTTTCACTTTCTTTTCTAATATCTAATTTCAATGTGCTTTTTGGGAGCCCATGAAAGGAAGTGAATTCTCCCTTCTCAGATGCCCCTTTGCTATGTACTACATACTTCTTCTGTGATGCTTGTTTAGGGGGAAATTTCACTATTTATAGGCCACGGACTTTCTGGAAAAGAAAGGCCCCTTGGCATTTACCCCAAACTTTGGGAAAGAGGACAGAGACAGTGCTACCAAAAGCCACAATCCATGATTAGGGGAATGAGGAATCCACAGTGCAGTAAGGAAGGGTGGGGCCAAGACAGGACCCAGCTTGGCCTCTGACAATGATGATGAACAGCTTGAAGACTTACCATATAAAGATCTCTTCCCTTATTTACAGAAGTATCTTATTTAGTCAACAAATAAAAATGAAGACCTAATATATTGTAGCCAAAAAATATGCATAAAAATGAATATGATCCCTGACCTCATGGAGATAAAATTATGGGCAGGTGGAGGCTTGGGTGAGGTGCCAGGAATCCTCAAGACCACCTTCAGATGATAAGCAGTAAAGGTAAAATGCAATAGGACAGAGTCCAAGAGAAATCAAGTGCAAGCTTCCAGCTATCTTTTCCCAGCGGAGGCACAGAGCAATGCCTAATTCTCCCAACAATAATGTGTGACAACATGTACAAAACATGCCCAGCAATGAAGCTCATCTGAGCCTTGGTATCCACAGTGGAGGTCAGTCACACAGGCATAGGACACCTGTAGGACTGACCTCAGCTGCTCAATCTTCAGCATTGACCCCAGAGGTCAAACAGATGCAGCATGGTCCAGGGCCCCAGATGAATAAAAACAGGTTGATGTTGTTTCCTTGCTAAATTGGGTCTGACTCTGCAATCCTGTGGACTGTAGCCCACCAAGTTCCTCTATCCATGGGATTTCCCAAGCAAGAATACTGGAGTGGGTTGCCATTTCCTTCTCCAGGGAATCTTCCTGACCTGATCGACCCTGTGTCTCTTATGCCTCCTGCATTGGCAGGCAGGTTCTTTAACACTGAGTCATCTGGGAAGCCCATAAAAACACATGTTCACTATAAATTACACTATTAGCATAAACTATCTGGCATGGTTCAAGTCTTCACAAGTACAAAGATGCTCTTACTGGGCAGTATATTCTGATGACTTAGAGGTTATCTTCTAGGAGTTCATCAAGGACCTGTCCTGAAGACCTGTGGAATATACAGAGACTGTACAGCTTGGGATGCACTCTAACATTCTAGTATTCAAGGAATCAGAAATACACCAGAAATGAGCTCTGGCACTTTCTCCATCCCATAGAACTAACAAGCCCACCATGTTTCCCTTTATGCTTTTTCTCCTGCCAATTATGCTTAGAGTTGGCTAGTTGGATAACAGAAGGTAACGGCCTCCTTATGGATAAGCATTTGCTTAGCAACCATTGATCATGACTAGCACTTCAGTAGACTACTCATCTTTTGCCACTGATGCTGTGCTAATTTAACATGTGGTAATAAACTCTTCTTACAGGATCGCTGTTTTCATGAGTTAAAAGCCAGCTAATAGCTATGGTTCAAAGAAATCCCCTCTTCACCAAACCCAGTCTAAGATTTTAGTATTTAGTGGCTATTCAAATGCAAGTTAACTTATTAACTTATTGACAACATATAGAGATGGTTTAATATTAGCTGGTGGGTACTAGGGCTGGTATGTTGACAGATACAATTTAAATGAATTGATCCATGCACAGAAGAATATCAATTTCAAATAGCATCTCTAAGAATTTCTCAAAGCATTAATTTCCAAAATGTTTTTACTGTATACTATATCAGTAAAAAGTTTATTCATACATAAATGTGCTTATACTCTGGCATATACATATTTATTTAACTATAAAGTATATGTATAAGCCATACTATTTTTAATACATTATGTCATAAAAGAATTTTACATGTTTTAGAGAATAAAATAAACAATATTAAAATAAATTACAAAATATTAATTAAAAGAAAATTTAAATACCATTTATTATTGGTATACAATGTGACAATCATTTATTATTTCTTAAAATTACTGATTTAACATTTTGTGGTAAACCAATTTGAAGCTTTGGTTTTAAGTTTCAGGTCATGTTTCTATTAATGTAATACTTTAAGAGCTGAAGAAGATTCTCACAAAGATGTGATTTTTCAGAACTTCATTGAGAAAATAATTTAAACCACTCCTGATTTTATTTTGGGTTACCTCCATAAACACAGGAGCTATCTTAATCACTGTTTTCAAAGTAAGATTTTACTTGCTTCTTTCTTTGAAGAAACAGTCTCTGAAAATGAGTATAGACAAATTCCTCTTGACCTCTATCCCTGATGCTCATCACCTATGACACATACTTCATATATTTTTTTTGCTGCTTCCAATCCCCAGTGAACAAAAATCTATGTTCTTCACAAAAATCAATTCTTATGATTGATTAATAATCAGAATAATTATTCTGATTAATCAGCAGAAATAATCCCAATGCATGGTCAAACAAAGGATTTTGAGGCAAATCAAAAAAAATCAATTCTGAGAATATAGCTTTCCTTCATTGTATGGTGGACAAGTCCGAGCAACACAATACCAGTTCAAGATGTAATACAAGCTACAGTGAAAATAAAGCAATAAACTTGCAGGTTTGTGTGTTAGTCGCTCAATCATGTCCTACTCTTTGTGACCCCATGGACTGTACCCTGCCAGGCTCCTCTGTCCATGGAACCCTCTAGGCAAGAACACTGAAGTGGGGAGACATTCCCTTCTCCAGGGGATCTTCCTAAGCTAGAGATTGAACGTGCGCCTCCTGCATTGCAGGCAGATTCCTTGCCATCTGAACCACCAGGGATTCAGAGGTATACCCAGCACTTGACCAAAAATAGTATGATCTCATATAAACAAACTCATGTGCCAACTTGGGAAGCAAACAGGACCACTAGGCTAAAAACACATTTGACTGTATATTTTCATATTTTAGAAAAGTGCTTCTCAAAGTATGCTCCTGAGACCAACAGTAGCAGCATCATCCAGAAACTCAGTAGAAGTGTTAAATGTTCAAGGCCCACCACAGATCTACTGAATCGGAAACTCTGAGGTGTGACCTGTAGCCTGCCAGATGCTTCTGGCACATCCTAAAGTTTCAGAATCTTAAGTTCCAATATGCCTTCATGTAATATAAACTTAGTTTTCTTCCAGTCATGATGGCTTCCCACCATCACTGGATATTCTGTCAAGGTACAGTTTACACATAGGGCTAAGTTCATAGCTCAAGATGGAAGACAATCGTTTTTAAAATTCTCCAGGTAATTAATTCCCCAATGTACATCCAAGGGAAGAGAAGACCACATTAAAAAAAAAGTCTCATTCTTTATGGGAACAGCCATATGACAGGAGGTAGAAAAATAGTGGATAATTAGGCAAGGAACAACAAATAAATAATTTAGACATTATTTCAATATCCTCACCTTTGGCTATTAGCATTTCCATCATTAGGGAATTTAAGCCCTAGAGTGGTACTAGCCAACTGGAGAATCCGTAAAAGTATCAGAACACACTTCTTTAAGACTATTTTTCTAAAGTAAATTCTTTACAACAGTAATTCTATGGGATATTCTATCAAAAGATTTAAAAAGTTATGGAAGTTTGAGAAACACAGTTAAACAGATCTCTTGACTACTTATTGTAGGAAGTCTTAAAGCCTTTTCATATTATTAATCTCCTAGAAAAGGATCACCGTATAGGATATTTCTGAAACTTTTTTAAAGAACACTTTTGCCTAGAAATACATATCAGTGGCTAGAGGGCTATTAGTATTCCACATAATACACTTCAGAAAGCACTGCCTTGTGTCAAAAATAGATTGTATATGTAGCAGAGTAGAAATGCTTTTTGGCTGCTCAACTTCTACTTTCTAATAGCACCCTGATTTCCTTTTGAGGAAGTGTATCTCCTCTTGAATACAGGGCAGTAAACTAAGATGTCTATTTTATCAAAGAAGTCAACTGTATTTCAGAAAGGAATAAAGTTTTGATTTCTCTCCCCACACATGTAGAATGGTAGTAGTTATACACCATTCTTAAAAGAACTAAGAAAATGGTCATACAAATCATTTCCTCTGTTCTATGACTTAGTTGAGGAAGCTGTTTGAGATCCTCTTCTATGGTTAAGGACTTCCTTGAGGTACCTTACACCAGATTGATTCTCCTATCATCTAGGTAAACTTGATAATGGGCATACACCCTAATTTAGGCAACTACCAGTCTTAAAAAACAAAAGCAGAACATGAATTAGTTGCTCCATATGTCCACGACTGGTCTTCCAGCCTTCCTACTGGTTCTGTGTGTTGCTAGTGTCCTTTAAAAATGTGTTAAATTAGAAACATTAGGTTTATCTTGCCTATAATGCATGATATCACTGAGATAATAGTAGCTTTCCAAATAACCAACAATTTGGGGAGCTTTTATAGAGAGGACAGAAAAAAAATAAAAACATACTCAGGAATATGGGTAGAAAATTCAGTTTTGAGATATGGTTGTAATTTGGCACCACACCTCAATTCAACGTGATATACTAAATTTTAAGCTCCATCATTTTCTCTCAACAAACAACTTCACTTCTCTGCACTCACTTGGTGATGAAAATAGGCAAATACAATGAGGTGCTAAGTTCATGATAGGATCCTTGGGTGATATAACTGTATAGATAAAAACACAGATACCATATACTTCAGACAGAGACAACTTTAGGGATGAAACAAGATCAATCTTCAACAAGTGGAAAAATAAAAGAGAAATGAAAGGCAAATGCACCTACAGGAAACAGATGTCAGAGTATTCATCATGCTAACTGGCTCTTTTAAGAGTGGCCACTTGATCCAGGAGAGAATGAAAAAGGTCTGTAGCAAAGGACATCTAAAAATACCTAGAACATTTACTTGAATTTTTTAAGCAGACCACCTTCTGTTTTATAAGTAATTATTTGTGCTTTAGCAATGAAAGGCAGTTATACTGACAGCAGGGAAGGTCTCAATTATACTCCCATCCTGATACTGAATGTGAAGACCTCCTTGGAAGCCAAAAAAAAAAAAAAAAGAAAAGAAAAAAATTAACAAATGTTCCAAACCAGATGTTCACTTCGAAATTTAATGGAGATCTCCCAATTAGCCTTCTTTCATTAATGAAGTTGTAGAGTGTTAGCATGTGGTTTTACAAGCAGGAACCCATGCAGGAAGTATCCCAGTCCAGGAACATTTCTACAAATGCACAATGTTGGAGACTTGATGGGAGGGAGGGGAATGGAAAGGATATCCTACTCCTGCCACTTACTCATGATGTCCTTGGATATCGTCACCAAGCCAGTTTAAGCATCTCTACACTGACCCAGTGAAATTAGAAATCAGCCCCCCAATCACATTTCATTCATTCTGGCATTCTCTACACCATGTGGAAGAATATATAGATCATATTTCTTAAAATAATATGGTGTGCATTCATTTCAAACAGCAGCCTCTGAAAATGAATATGGAAAACTTCCCCTTGAAGATCCTGATTACACACATACAAAGCAACACCTTATATCTGGGGGAGAGGGGAGAGGGAAGAGTGACACATTTTAATTAACTTTCTCATAATAAGTTTTCATTAAGATTTCAAAAGGTGGTTTTCTCAGATTAAATACCAATTGATTTTCAAAAGCACATTAGTTGAAGAATAACAACCTGGTAATATATCTAGATCTGTTATCTGATGCTTAATATACAGTGATTTTTAGTCATCAATTATGTTTGAAAATAACTTAAGTGAAAAGAAAAGTGCAGGTGGATTAGAAAAAGATACAAATTTTAGATCTGACAGAGGAGAGTCTTATGACTTGCTGGGAGAATATTTGCAAAGGTTATCAGTACCTAAACTTTTAGTCAGATGAGGTCTTTACTTAAGTCAAAGCCTTTAAAATGCTTTAAAAATGTTGTTTGTTATGTGGGTGCTGTTTTATTTTGTTTTGCTTTTTCTTTTGGTGTATGCACACATGTGAGAGAAGTAGAGAGAGAGCATGCAAGAGAAGAAGTGAGAAAGAGGAGGAGACAGAAGAGAGAATAGAAAAGAGAGATCTTGAGGAGGATGAAGGCAGCACAATAACTAAATACTAAACATTAAAATGACATGAGTCAGTCAGTTCAGTTCAGTTCAGTTCAGTTGCTCAGTTGTGTCCATGGAGTGCAGCACACCAGGCTTCCCTGTCCATTACCAACTCCCAGAGTTTACTCAAAATCATGTCCATGGAGTCAGTGATGCCATTCAACCATCTCATCCTTTGTCACCCCCTTCTCCTCCTGTCTTCAATCTTTCCCAGCTTCAGGGTCTTTTCCAATGAGTCAGTTCTTTGCATCAGGTCGTCAAAGAATTGGAGTTTCACCTTCAGCATCAGTCCTTCCAGTGAATATTCAGGACTGATTTCCTTTAGGATGGACTGGTTGAATCTCCTTGCAGTCCAAGGGACTCTCAAGAGTCTTCTCCAACACCACAGTTCAAAAGCATCAATTCTTCGATGCTCAGCTTTCTTTAGAGTCCAACTCTCACATCCATACATGACTACTGGAAAAACCAGAGCTTTGACTAGACAGACTTTGTCAGCAAAGTAATGTCTCTACTTTTTAATATACTATCCATGTTGTTCATAGCTTTTCTTCCAAGGAGCACGTGTCTTTTAATTTCATGGCTGCAGTCACCATCTGCAGTGATTTTGGAGCCCAAAAAAGTAAAGTCTCTCACTGTTTCCATTGTTTCCCCATCTACTTGCCATGAAGTGATGGGACCAGGTGCCATGATCTTAGTTTTCTGAATGTCGAATTTGACATGAATATAGTTCACTTATACAGTGCATGCTCAGTCATATCTGACTCTTTGTGATCCTTTGGACTGTAGCTCACTAGGCTACTCTGTCCATGGGATTTCCCAGGCAAGAATACCAGAGTGGGTTGTCATTTCCTGCTCCAAAGGACCTTCCTGACTCAGGAATCGAACCCATGTCTCCTGCATCTTCTGCGTTGACAGGCGGATTCTTTACCACTGAGCCACTTGGGACTTACACCAAATCTGGAGAAAAATACATTGATTCTCATATCTATATTCTGTTGGTCAGACTTGACTATCATTCAGTAAAAAAAAGAAAAAAAATGATTTTATCATATCTAAGTGTTAGGAAGAAGAACAGGACAGTGCATGGAAGGTAGATTGGGTTCAAGAGGAAATGGAGGGGTACAGATCAGTTAAGAGGTGTTATAGAAGTCCCAGTGATGGGATACTAGCAGCACATATAGCACAAGTGGCAGTGAGTTTTAGGGACAAGAAAAAAAAAATAAGATTGCTGAGGCAAGGGACATTCTCTTCAGAGGAAGGAGTTCCTGAACATGTCCAAAACAAGGTGTTTCTTATTTTATCAAAAATTTTTATCATCTCATATCATGTGAAAAGAAAGTAAAAATGTTAGTTGCTTAGCCACGTCCAACTCTTTGCAACCCCATGGAATTTAGCCTGCCAGGCCCCTCTGTCCACAAAATTCTCCAGGGAAGAATACTGGAGTGACTTGCCATTTCCTTCTCCAGGGGATCTTACCGAGCCAGGGACCAAACCTGGATCTCTCACATTGCAGGCAGATTTGTTACTGACTGAGCCACCAGGGAAGCCCTCACATCATAGTTCAGTTTAGTCACTCAGTTGTGTCCGACTCTTTGTGACCTCAAGGACTGCAGCATACCAGGCCTCCCTGTCCATCACCAACTTCTGGAGTTTACTCAAACTCACATCCATCGAGTTGGTGATGCCATCCAACCATCTCATCCTCTGTCATCCCTTTTTCCTCCCCTCTTCAATCTTTCCCAACATCAGGGTCTTTTCCAATGAGTCAGTTCTTTGCATCAGGTGGCCAAAGTACTGGAGTTTCAGCTTCAGCATCAGTCCTTCCAATGAATATTCAGGACTGATTTCCTTTAGGATGGACCAGTTGGATCTCCTTGCAGTCCAAGATACTCTCAAGAGTCTTCTCCAACACATCATAGTATTTAGCATTAATTTCTTAAGAAACTATATTAGATCACAGACCATATTTATCTATTTTGTTGTTGCATGCACTGTATATGGTGAAATGTCTAGAAAACAGTAGACATTTAATGAATATGAATATAAATCCAAAAAGTAAATATGTATTCATCTCAACAATATTCACATATACTTAAATACAGTAGTATAAACACATGTGAGATAATTATTCTTGGTTCATACATAATGATTCCTGTGTATATAGATTAAACAACCTCTTCAAGTCTTCTATAGCTCACTGTTTACCTCCCTCTCCCTGGGATCCACAGTCCATAAGCTGGAAACCACTATCTTAAGAATAGTCTACAGAAAAGAGCCACACTTAGAAGTTCCAGGTCTACAGATGGCTTCACAGCTGAATTCTACCAAAAATTTAGAGAAAAGCTAACACCTATCCTACTCAAACTCTTCCAGAAAATTGCAGAGGAAGGTAAACTTCCAAACTCATTCTATGAGGCCACCATCACCCTAATGCCAGAAACAGACAAAGATGCCACAAAAGAAAAAAAAAAAACAAAAAACTACAGGCCAACATAACTGATGAACACAGATGCAAAAATCCTTAACAAAATTCTAGCAAACAGAATCCAACAACATATTTAAAAGATCATACATCATGACCAAGTGGACTTTATCCCAGGGATGCAAGGATTCTTCCATATTCACATATCAATCAATGTGATACACCACATTAACAAATTGAAAGATAAAAACCATATGATTATTTCAATAGATGCAGAGAAAGCCTTTGACAAAATTCAACATTCATTTATGATTAAAAAAAAAAAAAAGCCTTTCAGAAAGTAGGCATAGAAGGAACATACCTCAACATAACAAAAGCCACATATAATAAACCCACAGCAAACATTATCCTCAATGGTGAACAATTGAAAGCATTTCCCCTAAAGTCAGGAACAAGACAAGGGTGCCCACTCTACCTCTACTATTCAACATAGTTTTGGAAGTTTTAGCCAGAGCAATCAGAGAAGAAAAAGAAATAAAAGGAATCCAGATTGGAAGAGAAGAAGGAAAACTCTCACTGTTTGCAGATGACATGATCCTCTACATAGAAAACCCTAAAGACTCCACCAGAAAATTACTAGAGCTAATCAATGAACATAGTTAAGTTGCAGTATATAAAATTAACACACAGAAATTCCTTTCATTCTTATACACTAACAATGAGAAAACAGAAAGAGAAATTAAGGAAACAATTCCATTCACCATTGCAATGAAAAGAATAAAATATTTTAAATAAATCTACCTAAAGAAAAAAAAGACCTATATATAGAAAACTATAAAACACTGATGAAGAAATCAAAGATGACACAAATAGATGGAGAAATATACCATGTACATGGATCAAAAGAATCAATTAGTGACAATGAGTATACTACCCAAAGCAATCTATAGATTCAATGCAATCCCTATCAAGCTACCAATGGTATTTTTCACAAAACTAGAACAAATAATTCCACAATTTGCACGGAAATACAAAAAAACCTCGAATAGCCAAAGCAATCTTGAGAAAGAAGAATGGAACTGGAGGAATCAACCTGCCTGACCTCAGCCTATACTACAAAGCTACAGTCATCAAGCAGTATGGTACTGGCACAAAGATGGAAATACAGATCAATGGAACAAAATAGAAAGCCCAGAGATAAATTCACCTTATCTTTGACAAAGGAGGCAAGAATATACAATGGAGAAAAGACTATCTCTTAAAGAATGAAACTAGAACACTTTATAACACCATACACAAAAATAAACTTAAAATGGATTAAAGATCTAAATGTAATACCAGAAACTATAAAACTCCTAGAGGAAAACATAGGCAAAACACTCTGACATAAATCACAGCAAGATCCTCTATGACCCACCTCCCAGAGAAATGGAAATAAAAGCAAAAATAAACAAATGGGACCTAATTAAACTTAAAAGCTTTTGCACAATGAAGGAAACTATAAGCAAGGTGAAAAGACAGCCTTCAGAATGGGAGAAGTAATAGCAAATGAAGCAACGGACAAAGGATTAATCTCAAAAATATACAAGCAACCCCTGCAGCTCAATTCCAGAAAAATAAACGATCCAATCAAAAAATGGGCCAAAGAACTAAACAGACACTTCTCCAAAGATGACACAGATGGCTAACAAACACACGAAAAGATGCTCAACATCACTCATTATCAGAGAAATGCAAATCAAAACCACAATGAGGTACCATCTCACAACAGTCAGAATGGCTGCTATCAAAAAGTCTACAAACAGTAAATGCTGGAGAGGGTGCTGAGAAAAGGGAACCCTCTTACACTGTTGGTGGGAATGCAAACTAGTAGAGCCACTATGGACAACAGTGTGGAGATTCCTTAAAAAACCGGAAATAGAACTGCCATATGACCCAGCAATCCCACCCCTGAGCATACACACCAAGGAAACCAGAATTGAAAGAGACACATGTACCCCAATGTTCTTTGCAGCACTGTTTACAATAGCCAGGACATGGAAGCAACCTAGAAGTCCATCAGCAGATGAATGGATAAGAAAGCTCTGGTACATATACACAATGGAATATTACTCAGCTGTTAAAAAGAATGTATTTGAATCACTTCTAATGACGTGGATGAAACTGGAGCCTATCATACAGAGTGAAGTAAGTCAGAAAGAAAAACACCACTACAGTATATTAACGCATATATATGGAATTTAGAAAGATGGTAATGATGACCCTATATGCAAGACAGTAAAAGAGACAGAGATGTAAACAATAGACTTTTGGACTCTGTGAGAGAAGGCAAGAGTGGGATGATTTGAGAGAATAGCATTGAAACATGTATATTATCATATGTGAAATAGATCGCCAGTCCAGGTTCAATGCATGAGATAGAGTGTTCAGGGCTGGTACACTGGGATGACCCTGAGGGATGGGATGGGGAAGGATATGGGGGGCATTCAGGATAGGGAACACATGTACACCCATGGCTGATTCATGTCAACGTATGGCAAAAACCACTACAATATTGTAAAGTAATTAGTCTCCAATTAAAGTAAATAAATTAATTTTTAAAAATTAAAAAAAAGAAGTGCCAAGTCTAGAACCTGACAAACATTTCCCATTGCCTCTTATAAAACTCTTGTTTCTCAAGCAAGTTATTAGTATGTTACAGGCCTTTGTTTTCTCATCTACAAAATGGTGGTAACTGTATCAACTCAACTATTGCTTTGAGACCCAAATGGCAAATTAGCCAAGTAACTGGCACATGGTAAGGGCTTTGATATTAACTAGTGTTATTAGAATTATTTTCACTCTTTGGAGCTTTTACAAAACAGCTGGTGAGGGACAGCCCCGGATGGCCCTATAATGTTCATCCCCCCTTCCCCACCCCCAGCTCACACACACACACACACACATGCACACACACATTCTGAGTAGCTTTACAAAAGTGAGCTCAGGAGGTCTGAGTACTCAAGTCTTCATCTTTCTAACAAGGGCACACCCCTCACCAGAGTGCTTCCATTATCACATAGTTGCAGCTATATGCTAGTAGAGTAGCTCCCCACCCCCACCAAAAAATTAAAAAATTCCCACTTTTCAGAGTTCAACATGCAAATGCTCTCACCATGGCCAACACCAACCTAGTGGTGTGAAGTCACAAAGGCACAGCTGAGAAAAGATGAGCACAACTAGCTTTACAATGCAGTGGAAGCCTGCCCCATTGTACTCCTGAAATAGTCAATGGATGGTCCTTGTCCCTCTGACCCTGTAAGTATGTAGAGCATTCACCAGGGCCTCTCTTCCAAATGGTTGGCCATAACGCCTGCAGAGCAGTTAAGCCTAGACTATGCACTCTACCACTTCTGCTATAATTTTTCCTTGACAAACCCCATGTTATATTTGCCCTGCTGGGTTCAAGTAGAATATGACCATTACACCCCTTGGATGACAAAAGTAAAGCCTGACACAAAGAGCACTGGCTTTTCAAGCATCAACAGCTTAGAGGAGTGGTAGAGACGAAGCATCTCAATCAGAACAAGTAGATGAACACCTACTTTACTTTCCCCAAGCATAATACTTTAGAATCTGGAGATTTATAAAGCATTTCTACAGAACTTGTTTTCTGCTCTAAATCACCCTGGTATCTTAATTTCCTGTATTGAAAATGACTTCTAATATGACCCCTAAGGACACTTCCAGCTTTGACATTCTTGAAAACTCACCCACATTTTGAATGCTTTGAGCACTGCCTAGGTCTGTCAGGTTCCCCCCCCCCCCAAAGAGTAATTTTATTTTAAAAACAGAAAAAGCATACAGAGAACTATAAAGGCTTAGGCACAGAATGAGGCCTTTCTGTTGTTCTTATCACTGATTAAATGCATTTGGGAAGAATGACCCTATTGAGAAAAACTGTTAGCTCTTTGTATAAGCTTGAAATGTAGAATAGTAAAAATCTGTCAAATGCAGAATTTTATTGTGCATAAATCTATACCTTGGCTGATATTCATTAAATGAGCCTTTCACTGTTAGCAAGTCTGTTCCGCCTTGGCACACACAACTTTTAATTCATTTCACTCAACTTTTTCTTTTGCTCCAAGTGATTGCCTTTGGCTATGGGTTTTTGTAAAAAGGACTTAGGGGTATATTTCTCCTCTGATATAAGTCTAAACTTATTCCAAGTTTCCTTTCCAACAGGTTAAATTTCCTCTCATCTCCCTTTAAACTCTTCATGTCTCCAGGCCACTTTACCAACCTATGCCCCCATTGCACTGTCAAATGTCCCTTTGGAATGAAGAGGATGAACTCTGGGAAAGAAGGTATAGTGATCTTGGTTCTAAACAGTACACTGATGGTATAGTGATCTGGGTTCTAAACAGTACACAGATTGAGCATCAGGAACATTTTGGGAAATGATGGCTTGAAATTAAATAATCTCTAATGTCCTAACTAGCTTGTACATTCTGTATACTTCCATAGCTCAAGCAATTTGTAATGGATATGGAAAGGATTCTATACAATCCACCTCTCAGAATGGTACAACAGCACCCTAGGTTCAACAGTAAGAAAAAGGAATAACAAAAGTAGATGAGGTATTTAATAAGTTCTCGGGACTATCTATAGATGTGTTACCTCATTCAGTTTTCTTTAGAGCCCACATGAACCAGTATTCTGGTTTTTCTAATGAGGAAACTAAGGCTAAGAGTCAATACTTTCATCCAAATGTTTGTAGCATACAATGGTCAGCTTGCAAACTGTATCGTGGTCTGAAATCAAACTGTGTTCTGAACCACTCAACACTTAACACTCTACACACAGCCTTCATTCAGTACCCCTAAGTTTAAAAAATGTTAATATTGGCAAAACACATGCTATTTTCCACAGCTTGAACAGACTATATTCTATTTTAATCACTGTCTATGATTGATCCACAGTAGAAGAAATGGAGTAGCCATAATGGTAAACAAGAGAGTCCGAAATGCAGTACTTGGATGCAATCTCAAAAATGACAGAATGATCTCTGTTCATTTCCAAGGAAAACCATTCAATATCACGGTAATCTACACCTATGCCCCAACCAGTAATGCTGAGGAAGCTGAAGTTGAACAGTTCTGTGAAGACCTACAAGATCTTTTAGAACTAACACCCAAAAAAGATGTCCTTTTCATTATAAGGGACTGGAATGCAAAAGTAGGAACTCAAGGAACAACTGGAGTAACAGGCAAATTTGGCCTTGGAGTACGGAATGAAGCAGGGGAAAGGCTAATAAAGTTTTGCCAAGAGAACGCACTGGTCATAGCAAACACCCTCTTCCAACAACACAAGAGAAGATTCCACATATGGACATCACCAGATGGTCAACAACGAACTCAGAAGGATTATATTCTTGGCAGTCAAAGATGGAGAAGCTCTATAGAGTCAGCAAAAACAAGATCAGGAGCTGACTGTGGCTTGGATCATGAACTCCTTATTGCCAAATTCAGACTTAAATTGAAGAAAGTAGGGAAAACCACTAGATCATTCAGGTATGACCTAAATCAAATCCCTTATGACTATACAGTGGAAGTGAGAAATAGATTTAAGGGACTAGATCTGATAGACAGAGTGCCCGATGAACTATGGACGGAGGTTCATGACATTGTACAGGAGACAGGGATCAAGACCATCCCCATGGAAAAGAAATGTGAAAATGCAAAATGGTTGTCTGAGGAGGCCTTACAAATAGCTGTGAAAAGATGAGAAGTGAAAAGCAAATGAGAAAAGGAAAGATATTCCCACTTGAATGCAGAGTTCCAAAGAATAGCATGGAGAGATAAGAAAACCTTCCTCAGTGATCAGTGCAAAGAAATAGAGGAAAATAATAGAATGGGAAAGACTAGAGATCTCTTCAAGAAAATTAGAGATAGCAAGGGACCATTCATGCAAAGATGGGTTCGATAAAGGACAGAAGTGGTATGGACCTAACAGAAGCAGAAGATATTAAGAAGAGGTGGCAAGAATACACAGAATAACTGTACAAAAAAAGATCTTAATGACCCAGATAATCACGATGGTGTGAAAACTTACCTAGAGCCAGACATCCTTGAATGTGAAGTCAAGTGGGCCTTAGAAAGCATCACTATGAACAAAGTTAGTGGATGTGATGGAATTCAAGTTGAGTTATTTCAAATCCTGAAAGATGATGCTGTAAAAGTGCTGCACTCAATATGCCAGCAAATTTGGAAAACTCAGCAGAGGCCACAGGACTGGAGAAGGTCAGTTTTCATTACAATCCCTAAGAAAGGCAATCCCAAAGAATGCTCAAACTACTGCATGATTGCACTCATCTCACACGCTAGTAAAGTAATGCTCAAAATTCTCCAAGCCAGGCTTCAGCAATATGAAAACCATGAACTTTCAGATGTTCAAGCTGGTTTTAGAAAAGGCAGAGGAACCAGAGATCAAATTGTCAACATTCACTGGATCATCAAAAAAGCAAGAGGGTTCCAGAAAAACATCTATTTCTGCTTTATTGACTATGCCAAAGCCTTTGACTGTTTGGATCACAGTAAACTGTGGAAAATTCTGAAAGAGAGGGAATACCACACCACCTGACCTGCCTCTTGAGAAACCTATATGCAGGTCAGGAAGCAACAGTTAGAACTGGACATGGAACAGCAGACTGGTTCCAAATAGGAAAAGGAGTACCTCAAGGCTGTATATTGTCACCTTGCTTATTTAACTTATATGCAGAGTACATCATGAGAAATGCTGGGCTGGAAGAAGCACAAGCTGGAATCAAGATTGCCGGGAGAAATATCAATAACCTCAGAGATGCAGATGACACCACCCTTATGGCAGAGAGTGAAGAGGAACTTAAAAGCCTCTTGATGAAAGTGAAAGAAGAGAGTGAAAAAGTTGGCTTAAAGCTCAATATTCAGAAAACTAAGATCATGGCATCTGGTCCCATCACTTCATGGGAAATAGATGGTGAAACAGTGGAAACAGTGTCAGACTTAATTTTGGGGGGCTCCAAAATCACTGCAGATGGTGACTGCAGCCATGAAGTTAAAAGATGCTTACTCCTTGGAAGGAAAGTTATGACCAACCTAGATAGCATATTAAAAAGCAGAGACATTACTTTGCCAACAAAGGTCCATCTGGGCAAGGCTATGGTTTTTCCAGAGGTCATGTATGGATGTGAGAGTTGGATTGTGAAGAAAGCTGAGCACCGAAAAATTGATGCTTTTGAACTGTGGTGTTGGAGAAGACTCTTGAGAGTCCCTTGGACTGCAAGGAGATCCAATCAGTCCATCCAAAGGAGATCAGTCCTGTGTGATCACTGGAAGGACTGAGGTTGAAGCTGAAACTCCAGTACTTTGGCCACATCATGGAAAGAGTTGACTCACTGGGAAAGACCCTGATGCTGGGAGGGATTGGGGGCAGGAGGAGAAGGGGACGACAGAGGATGAGATGGCTAGATGGCATCACCGACTCAATGGACATGAGTTTGAGTAAACTCCGGGAGTTTGTGATGGACAGGGAGGCGTGGAGTGCTGAGATTCATGGGGTCACAAAGAGTCGGACACAACTGAGCAACTGAACTGAACTGAACTGATGACTGACCCTCAATAAGCAACAATTGAGTTTAAAGTTTCCTCAATGCCCTTCTCTTATATACATGTTTAAAAAAGTGTATACTAAGGAAGATTTAGCTATCTTCAAAAGAAATAATAGAAAAGTTTAAGTGAAGACTTGGAAGTATACTCTAGTAAAATCATTGGTCCTAATTTTTTGTATCATAGGGTTATGTCGTTTTGCAGAAGCAGCATATTGCTTTATGTTCCATCTGAACAACAGGCTAGAACAATGCTGAGTGTGTCACATTTTCTGGGTGGTTGAATGATGATAACATCAGTCCTTCATTTCTAATGACATTAGGGAATGTTTACTAGATGCATTCCCATACATTATTTCATTTTACCCTTACCACAATCCTGTGGGGTAGTTACTGTACCCATTTTCAGTTGAGAAAACAAATTCACACTGTCACACATGAACAAATGATCTAGCCAAGACAGAAATCTTGGTTCTCCAATTCCAGATTCTATTCTATCCCATTTCACCACTCATAATCCCAAATTCAAAATATTCAAACACGTGTAACCTTGTCATGAGTTTTATGTCTATTTGATTTTTTTTTCCATTCCCTTCTTTCTTTCATTAGATGTTTCCTGGTCTATAAAAACAGTGAAACTAAGATATGCTACAACTGATCAGGTTCTTCCATCCTAAATGCCCAGAACTAATTTAGAGTATTTTCTTTCTAAAAGAAGGTCATAAAAAGCAGGAACAGAGATGTCCAGACTAGAACACAGTGAGCCTGGGGTTGAATTCTATTATATCCCAACACCTTAGAATAAAATATCTTCCATAGTCAAGCTACTCTGTCTTTCAGTGACTGGCTGAACTTCTTGGAAGTTACCAAGAGAAAAAGTTACTTCTATGTCAGATAAAGCACAAGGCCAGTTGTTGAATTGCAGACAACTTGACTGAAGAGTTAGTTTGCAATATTTCTTTGCTGGGTGACCACAACATATTATATTTTCATTCATGTATTAATCTTCATATAATAATACACATAATCTTGAGTAGTTACTCTTTGCTAATCACTATATCAAAGAATTTCCATAAATTAACTTAATTGACCCTATTTTACAAAAACCACTATGTAAGAGTCAACAAGGATCTACTGTATAGCACAAGGAACTATACTCAATATTTTGTAATAATCTATGAGAAAATAATCTGAAAAAAATATAAATACGTATGTATAACTGAATCATTTTGCTGTACAACTGAAACTAACATAACACTGCAAAACTACACTCCAATTTTTAAAAATGAGGTACATACTATTAACATTCCATTTTTACAGATAAGAACACTGAGATAAGGCAGTACAATCTAAGAGTCCTTGTTCCAAGATTAGAAACCCTAATAAACTCTCTTTATTCTCTTAATATCAATTTCTATACCTGAAACATGAAATTAACAACATAGTCTCAGTACTATACTGAGTATTATGGGATCTAGAATATACATCTACTGTAATCTTAAGTATCAAGAAGCTTACAGTCTAATTTTAAAGAAACATTTTTCACTTACTATAAAAAAAGGAGACAGATAAATTTCACTACAAAATGAAAAGTGAAATAAAATGTGAGCTGAAGTCAAAATGCATGGAAAAGATGAAGCATTGAATACTATTTTATTCTCTTGGAGATATAAAGGCTTTGAGTCCTGCAAGGAAGAAACCTGTTGACCTCTGCTCAATTTATAGTTGCCCCAAGTATTTTATGGATGAGGTCAAGGCGAGGAGTGCAGAACATATCTTCTCAGCTCCACCTCAGATACAAGCCCACTTATAGGAGACAGGAGGGAACATGCAATTAATTAAACACCTATTCTTTTCATAGATCACTTCTAAAGCTCACTGGCTGAACTAAAGAAACTCAAAGGGAACTGTAATAAAAGAAAAGGAAAATGTGCTTCTAGTAAAGCTTATGTCTGTTAATTAGAAACTGGATCCAAACTAGAATACTGAGCTAAAGGGCCAAACCTACTAATAACAATCAACTCCCACTTCTCCCAGCTCTAAAGTAGCTGTCCAAGGTCAGTGTTTCAACCCTGGTGCTAACATTAATTCACTTTGAGAATTTTAAGGCATCACAAAGCATCAGTTTGCTTACATGTGAAGTGGATTCTGTAAATTTAGTTTCAAACCCTCATGGATTGTTCTGAGGATGAAATCATGTGTGTGGATTTTGAAAGCTCTGATGGGTCATACTAATGCAAGAGATTAAAAAAAAAACAGCCTGAGAATTTCAGGGTATAGACTGGAAATGAGCTTTTTGTACTAACAATTACTCTTTCAATTATCCTCATATTATTTACTTAGTGATCATTGAGCTTCTTCCCTTGCTTTAGCTATGTCAGCACACACAAAATTAAATGGAGCCACAGAGACACTTGCTACTCAGAGATGGTAAGTCAGTTCCTGATTGATTGACAATGCCCATCTGAACCAATCTATTGAGAATGTGGAAGCTCTATCTGGAGGTAGCATCAGCTAGTGCTGTCTGACATGATCATGGAATTGAGGAAGTAAAAGTTTACATGCCAGCCATATGCCCACTCTGTCTTTTTCCCATTAATTAAGTCCTATCATTCAGACTATTACATATTCTAGAATTAAGACCACTTAGGAGGACATTGGGAGAAGGCAATGGCAACCCACTTCAGTACTCTTGCCTAGAAAATCCAATGGACGGAGGAGCCTGGTAGGCTGCAGTCCATGGGGCCGCGAAGAGTCAGACAGGACTGAGCGACTTCACTTTCACTTTTCACATGCATTGGAGAAGGAAATGGCAACCCACTCTAGTGTTCTTGCCTGGAGAATCCCAGGGACAGGGGAGCCTGGTGGGCTGCCATCTATGGGGTTGCACAGAGTCGGACACAACTGAAGCGACTTAGCAGTAGCAGCAGCAGGAAGAGGACATTGACTCATTTCTGTCGAATTAAATCTCACTTCCCTTTCTAACCTAAATGTGTAATATTCTCCTTCATGTCTCATTTTATAAACCACACAGATTCCCTGTCTTCCATCTGCGCCCTGTACTCTCCCAACTCTCAGTGCTTGAGATATTTTATTAGTATAAACAATCAACCTTTATTGGGTGGTTATTGTATGCCAGGCATTTTCCTTAGTGTATTACATGGACCATCTCATTTCATTCTCAGAGATATAGTTAAAAAGAAAAAGATATGATGATCCCTAATTTACATATGAGGCAACATAGGATTATACATGTTATATAAATTGTCCTAGGAAACATCAATATTAAGTATCAGTCTAGCATCCAGTCCTATCTGCCACTTGCTCAATGAAGCCTTTTTTTGATGTCCCCAGTCTCAAGGATCCTTTTCTACTGGTGACCACTAGAGCTGCTCTACTTCCATGACACTTTTCCCACTTAACCTTGAAACATGCAAACTGGTTAAAAATATTTACAATGTAGTGAGGCACCAGGTACTCAGAGATGAATAAGACCCAGGTCTGCCTGTCTTATTACAGTCAGTTAGAGGGTACAGACATGTCAGAGATAAAATATGATATATACAATCTCTCTCTCTCTCTCATGCACACACACACACACGCACAGAGTGCAGCTAAAATCCCTGGGACAGGCAGTTGGGAGGTTGCACTTCTGAGCTAAGTATTGACAGGAAGGAAATATAGAGTACTCCGAGGTTTCTGGCTTAAGGAGTTGGGTCAATGAGTGTTTTATTCACAAAGCACTGGTAGCCAGTAGGGTAGGATAGGTCTGAGTTATACGTTTATTCTGGACATATTGAGTGTTTAGTATTTGCAGGATATTTAAATGTGATCATTCATTCAATAATTGAAAATGCTCTGGTGAAAATCTGAGCAAGTTCTAAAAGTTTATGAGTTAGCATTTAAGTCAGAAGTGGATACTTCCTTCCTTCAATCACCAGAAAGAGATGAAAAGCAGTATTATTGACTTATGTTTAACACACTTCTCCTCTTGATAAAGACACAAGCTTCATGACTTACATCCTTCCACCAGGGTTTCTCTGCTTATCTGTTTGCCTTGGGCCTTAGCACAATAAAGTGAAATCAGTGAATGATGACAGTCCAGAACACTGTAAGATATTAATACTGAAGGGTCAGACACAGGGAAGTGAGCCTACAAGGGACAGAGAAGCTGCAGCCAGTGTGGAATGAAAAAACTCAGAAGAGATTTGTCATGGACACAAAGGTAGTGCACGACTCAGGAAGAAAGTAGCTGATGAATTACTATAAAATGGCCAAAATTGGTAAGACTACCAATACATACATATGAATTCAGATATATAGGTACATGTGATTCCTCAGGGACAAAGAACATGATACTACATGTAAGCATGAAGTGCAATAAGCAATGGCAATAGAGAATAACAAATAACAATAACATGAAAATTTAAAAATAATCAAAATATAAAGAATAGTGTATTGTGGAGTTCAAAGTATATGTGAAGTTAAAATATTTGTTTTTTTCCCTTTTTCTGGTAGTGTTGTAAGTTGCATTTGTTGATGCTCAAATTTTCAGCCAATCTTACTCAAGAGTTTTTGTTTTAGTTTTGTTCTTTTGTTTTGTTTTGTTGATGTATGTGAGAGAGAGAGAAGCACGGGAAGAGGAGAGTAGATGGAAGGACAGCAGAGAGGAGATAATTTATATACAGATTACAAAATGTTACAGAAATTCAAAGGAAAAGGGTTAAAACTATTTAGAAAGAAGAACAAAGTTGGAAGATTTACCAAGTATCAGATTTTATTACAAAGTAACAGCAATAATGGTACTGCTATATTAGCACAATGATAGAAATAAAAAGACTGATGAAATATAATGGAATAAAGAGTCTAGATGGGCTTTCCTTGTGGCTCAGCTGGTAAACAATCTGCCTGCAATGTGGGAGACCTGGGTTCAATCCATGGGTTGGGAAGATGCCCTGTAGAAGGTAAAGGCTACCCACTCCAGTATTCTGGCCTGGAGAATTCAGTCCATGGGGTTGCAAAGAGTCAGACACAACTGAGTGACTTTCACTTTCACAAAGAGTCTAGAAATAGACTCACACATACAGTCACATGATTGATGGTAAAGATGACAGATACTACAGAGAAGAAGGAAAACCATTGTCTCTTCAATAAATTATGCTAGATACATTGGATATTCATATGAAAATATATATAGATTTTAAATCCTATTTCAAACTGTATGCAAAACTCTAGGTAGAATGTTCATCTAAACAGAGAAAGGAAAACAATAAGCTTTTAGACACCATAGGAGATTATCTTTATGAACTGAGGGGAAAAACAGATTTCTTATACAGGACTGTTTCAAATTTAGAAATTTCTTTCATCAGAAAAAAAATGAAAACATAAAAAGAGTAAAAGACAAGGAATAAAGTGGGAAAATATGCTTGCAATACATTCATCTACCAAGAATTCACAACCAGCATATATTAAAACTTCTAAAACTCCTATTTTTCTAGAGAAACAGAAAAATGGTCAAGCAGCCACTTTACCAAAGAGGATTTCTAAATGACCCATAAACATATAAAAAAAGAGCTCAATTTAATTAAGGGAATGCAAATTAAAATCACAATGTCATACCATTACACACACACTGGGATGAAAAAAAAATGAAAATAGCAAGTGTTGGCAGGAATGTGGGGGAGTTGGAACACTCATACACTGAGTGTTATCCAATACAATCATTTTGGAGAACTCTTCGGCAATACATAAACTGAAAAGTACATATCCTATTAACCTCCCAAATGCATGCTCAACACAATGCTTAATATGTTTACCAAAGGATACATAAGATCACTCACAGCAGCATTAACCCTAGTAGCCAAAACTGAAAACAACTCAAGCGCCGCATGTCTATTTACAGAAGAATAGATAAATAAATCATAGTATATTCACACAATGGGTATTGTCCAGAAATGAAGATGAAGAAATGATACCTAACAGAGATCAATCTCAAATACAGTATGAAGCAAAAGAAGCCAGATATGAAAGAATACATTCCATGTATTTCCATTTGTTATAAATTCAAGTTCAGCTAAAACTAAAAGCTGAAAACTAAAATTGTGAAATATAGGGAATCATAATAGACTAGGCTTGAGGAAGGTTTCTGGATGGCTGGTCATATACATTCTGACCCGGGTGCTGGTTTTATGAGTGTATTCATCTTGTACAAATTCATGATTCTACTTGGATCTGTATACTTTTCAAATGTTTGTTTCCAGTTAATTGAAAGAAAAAGAATACTGAGCTTGATGAACTTGCTGAGGTAAAAAGGGTAAACGTGGACAATCAGCAATATTTACAGTCTGGCTGGAGGAGACATGTGGTGCAAGTGGTAGGAGGCGACAAGGACCTATGATGTACGTCTAATTCATTTCGGCTTTCAGCTGCTCATTTATTCATGCACCAACTCAAGAAATACTCTCTAACATGGACCCTGTGCCAACCACTGGACCAGACCCTTTGGGATGTAACAATGAACGAAAATGAGAAGTAAATGCTGCTTTCAAGGAGCCATCAGCTTTATACATTGTACCACATTAAATTATCATGGGTGAATGAATGTATGAATAAATATAAAGAAATATTTGAGGCTTGAAAGTCTGATTAATTAATAGAATTTTGCTTTTTACTTACAATCTATAGGCATAACTATAGCCTCCCTGAAACAAGTTGTAAATGTCTAGTTTTCTGCACTGGAATTGAATTTTTGGATTCCTGATCTCCTTATAGGAGTATAAGATACCTGGTTACTTAATTAATTAAATGCTCTCTTTTTTGTTCTCTATGGCATCTTCAATATATGAAACATTAAAACTTTACTATGGAAGAAAATGGAAAAAAGCATACAATTCAAACTAAATATCAAGCAGAAGCTCCCTGTATTTATCTGTCTTTCAGCAAATCTTGAGATGAAAGTATATAAAGTTGTGTTACATGAATACAAATATGTGTAATTACAATAAAGTTCTAGCCATCATTTTTTACCATTATATTTTTACCTATTCCTTTGGAGAAAAACATGTATTTCTGTATTTTCCAAGCTCATGACTATTTAAGAACTTCTTTGAAAGGTTTTTTCAGAGTATTCAAGAGAGTAATGTGTTAATATTTATGTTTATGTATTAATATAGGAACAATAATCTGCAAAGGTCTTGTTCAGAGGTTAAATAAATACACAATGAGGGTTCAGTAATTATCATCATCATTATGCTTTGGGATTTACAAACTGTCTTATCATATTTATAGCAATTTTACCACCATTCTTTCTTTTATTTCTTATTTGACATGGTGAGGAAGGTATTTCTATCTGTATTTTATACACACACACACACACACACACACACACACACACAAACACACAGACAAAAACCTACCATTGAGAGATGTGAGATGTCTGACTCAAGGCCACATACATAAGTGACATAGACAGTACTAGAATTCCTAATATTTAGACTTTAAAGTCAGAGTTTTTTCTACTTACCCCATGTAGTAGAAATCTGTCACAAGTTGAGTTTTATGGGGAACAGACTCTGAAAGATTTTAAAGATGCAGCATTTTTATTGGGGGTGGGTACCCTTTGAATTAACACCTATAGAAGGGAAGAGAGGAAATCAGGATTCAGCAGACAGCTGTAAAGCAGACCCAACAACATTCTTAGCCAACCCACAAAAAACTCCAGAACTAAATGGCCCACATTATCCCCAACTGGCTGGGCTTTTATATCCCAACCTTGATCAGTTATTGGATGTGGCCATCTAGGAAGGACATTATATTGGATGAGGTTGACCCTCAATGGCATGAAGATGCTACCAGCTGAAGGCCGTTTGCCGAAGAGATCCCAGCAGCCTGAAGCTCCAGTCCTCTTTGAAGGGCAAACTGAATAGCACATTTCCCTTTCATCACCAATCTTATCAATGATCAGCAGAGCCAAGTGACATTTTTCTCATCTTCCTAACTTTCTAACAGAATGCCCTGGTGCTTCCTAAATACTAAATTGGCCAAAATGTTCAGATTTTTCCATAAGATGTTACAAAAAAAGTGAATAAACTTTTTAGCCAACCTAATATTATGAAACTTGTCTGCAGAAGTGTGTCTCTGAAGCACAAATTGGTATGGGTGGAAATCTAAGGAAACATGGACCTAAGTTTATCACCCTGGCTCTTCCTTTTAAGTCAAAATTTACTAGAGGTAGAAAGAAAAGTTCTCATTTAAGAACATAGCACAATATTATAAATCAACTTCATTGCAATTAAAAAACAAACAAACAAACACAGAGAGAATGACTCTCAGTCATCCTCATGTGACAAATTACCTGGTTTGTTTGCATTTTGTTAGAGAGTGAATATTTGTCCCAAAGAGTTAAGGGCAGTCAACTATGAAGGCTTTCTGCAGGACTTAAATCCATGATCACAAGACAGTTATCTCATCCCCTAGATAACCTGTGGTAGATTCAGTGGTTAATCTCATTTAGTTTCAACTTCCCTAAACCTATAGTTTCAACCTGTAGAATCTCTTTATCCAGCATGTTTTATAGATTTTATACAGAAGAGGAATACTTTCTTTTATTCATCTTACACTTTTCTGCAACTCCTGCTAGAAAACCTTGGCAGCCATCATTATCATCAGCTTTACCACTGTGAACTTCCAGATGTTCAAGCTGGTTTTAGAAAAGGCAGAGGAACCAGAGATCAAATTGCCAACATTCACTGGATCATCGAAAAAGCAAGAGGGTTCCGGAAAAACAGCTATTTCTGCTTTATTGACTATGCCAAAGCCTTTGACTGTGTGGATCACAATAAACTGTGGAAAATTCTGAACAAGATGGGAATACCAGACCACCTGACCTGCCTCTTGAGAAACCTGTATGCAGGTCAGGAAGCAACACTTAGAACTGGACATGGAACAACAGACTGGTTCCAAATAGGAAAAGGAGTACGTCAAGGCTGTATATTGTCACCCTGCTTATTTAATTTATATACAGAGTACATCATAAGAAACGCTGGGCTGGAAGAAGCACAAGCTGGAATCAAGATCGCCGGGAGAAATATCAATAACCTCAGATATGCAGATGACACCACCCTTATGGCAGAAAGTGAAGAAGAACTAAAGAGCCGCTTGATGAAAGTGAAAGAGGAGAGTGAAAAAGCTCTTAAGTGAAAAGGCTTAAAACTCAACATTCAGAAAACTTAAGATCATGACATCTGGTCCCATCACTTCATAGCAAATAGATGTGGAAACAATGGAAACAGTGGCTGACTTTATATTTTGGGGCTCCAAAATCACTGCAGATGGTGATTGCAGCCATGAAATTAAAAGACATTTACTCCTTGGAAGGAAAGTTATTACCAACCTAGAAAGCATATTAAAAAGCAGAGACATAACTTTGTCAAAAAAAGGTCCATCTAGTCAAGGCTACAGTTTTTCCAGTAGTCATGTATGGATGTGAGAGTTGGACTATAAAGAAAGCTGAGCACCGAAGAATTGATGCTTTTGAACTGTGGTGTTGGAGAAGACTCTTGAGAGTCCGTTGGACTGCAAGGAGATCCAACCACTCCATCCTAAAGGAGATCAGTCTTGGATGCTCATTGGAAGGACTGATATTGAAGCTGAAACTCCAATACTTTGGCCACCTGACACGAAGAGCTGACTCATTTGAAAAAACCCTGATGCTGGGAAAGATTGAAGGCAAGAGGAGAAGGGGATGACAGAGGATGAGATGGTTGAACGGCATCACTGATTTAATAGACATGAATTTGGGTAGACTCTGGGAGTTGGTGATGGGCAGGGAGGCCTGGTATGCTGTGATTCATAGGATAACAAAGAGTCAGACACAACTGAGCGACTGAATTGAACTGAACTCACCATTATGACAACTAATCATTATTGAAAGTTTTCTACGTATAATTTTACCTGTAATACCTCATCCAATTCTCAAAACAATATTACTATCTAATAAATATGGGAGAAAGACAACATGTATTTTGATGGTTTAGGACCTTTGGAAGTATGATTTGGGCAACTCGAAGACCTTGATTCACCACAGGACAGATACTAGACATATCCCACCTCCAACTCTTAAACGTTTTGCTTTTGTTATCCTTGGGTAAAAAATGCATACTACCTGTTATCTCATATCACATTATGAGTGGGTGCATATTATAGAAAATATGAACTCCAATGAGGCAAATACGTTTAATAAGAATTTTGAGACTATGCCACCAGAGAGAAACTGGAATACAAGAAACATCAAATCACCTGCTATTATGGAAAGGGAAAGGTCTCAAGGGATAAAACAGAAAAGGAAATCACAATACACTAATATAATAAAACCATTCCACCAGAAGTAAACACATGGGCGGCTTCTCCCCAAATAGTTCTGTGAATATTGGTTAGTGTTCTTGAAGACTAGGCAATCTCTCTCTTACCTGATCCCTTCCCTGCTCACTGGGGTGCTAACTTATCCAGAAGTTACTGTTAATTCTAAATATTTGGTGTGTCTCTTTTGTCCCAGCATCTGGGTAACCAAATATTCTCAGAGGTACTGATATTACTGATAATAAAATCAGTACTGCACCTGAATGCTTGTTATTCCTTGTTTTCTGGTTCTGCTGGGCAGAAAATCATCACTGCCTTGACAGAGACATAAGAAATCCTATGTTAAAATCAGAAATTACTTTCATAATTAATTAAAGAGAGAAGAAAAGTGTGTAGGGGGCACTATTATTAACAGAGCTCCATGCATGTGCCAGGCATTGGGCCAGTTCTTAGTATACATTGTCAGTAACTTATCATAAAAATTCTGTGAAAAATGCACTGTCATTCTTATGTTTAGAGGAGGATGCTGAAGCTTAAAGAAGCTGAATGACACAACTGATGAGGGAGTGGATAGGGAGTAGGCACTTCCCTACTTTCAAAACAAAAACAATTCTGCCTCACATCCTCCTGATCCCCAAACCATGATTTGTTGTTCCATCGTATGTAAGGGAGAAAGGACTCTGAAGCCAGATTCATTACGTCTCCGGTACTCATTTTTCCCCAACATTTCTCATTCACTCAAACAAATTTCACATCATCAAAGGGCCCTTCTGCTCTTAAAGTACAAGTCTCCTAAACATCCACATTTCTCCAACTATTTCAACAGCTTGAAATTCTCATTTACCTTAAAAGTCTCTTCTACCTAAAGAGAGAAGAAGACTCACAGACTATGCACTTGTATTAATAATACAATGACAAAACAGAAAAAAAATATATATACATATATAAATATATACATATAAGGGCATTCATGTATACACATGTGCATATACATATAATTATTACTTTGGGAAATTCCAAGTCACTTTTTCTTAAAGTTGTTTGTCTTTTTTACAACCAGTGATATTTTTTATTCAATTCTTTATTTTCATTATATAAACTCAGAAGATATTTGAGGCTCTGGATGCCCCCAGAGACTGGCTTCTGTTTCTAGCAGGTATTGGGCTCCAAAATCACTGTGGATGATGATGACAGTCATGAAATTAAATGACGCTTGCTTCTTGGTAGAAAAGCTAGACACTGTGTTACACTGTAGACAAAATATACATTTCTCTAGTATGACAAACCTAGACAGTATATTAGAAAGCAGAAATGTTACTTTGCCAACAAACATCCATACAGTCAAAGCTATGGTTTTTCCAGTAGTCAGGTATAGATGTGAGAGTTGGACGATAAAGAAGGCTGAGCATCGGAGAATTGGTGCTTTTGAACTGTGGTGTTGGAGAAGACTCTTGAAAGTTCCCTGGATTGCAAGGAGATCAAACCAGTCAATCCTAAAGGGAATCACTCCTGAATGTTCTTTGGAAGGACTGATGCTGAAGCTGAAGCTCCAATACTTTGGCCACCTGATGATGAGAGCCGATTCATTGGAAAAGACCCTGATGCTGGGAAAGATTGAGGGCAGGAGAAGAAGGGAATGACAGAGGATGAGATGGTTGAATAGCATCACTGACTCAATGGATATGAGTTTGAGCAAACGCCAGGAAATAGCGAAGGACAGGGAAGACTGGTGTGCTGCAGTCCATGAGGTCACAAACAGTCGTACATCACTGAGTAACTAAACAACAAGGCAGTTTGAACAGGAACAGTTATTTTAACACCGTTGTGGATTGGGTTAATTTAGAGTGAGACCTCAGTATCTTATGAGGAGTAATCTATTTCCAGTTCACCTCTGCTGTTAGAATGAGCCCATGATTAATACCTGGATTATTTACCAAGGACCTTCCTTGTGGTGGGCTTTAAAGTACAATGTATTATGGCCTCTAGTCCAGTGAAACTCATAAAAGTTCTGCTCAGTTTTTCAGTTTTAAAAAATTTAAAGCGGTTTTTTTAATTGGTCAGTGACTCAATTTAAAAAAAAGAAAAAAAAGATGCTGAATGTTAGTTTCACTTCTCTGAGCTCCTTTTCTCTCTGGTGGCTTGTCTGTTAATTGCTCTCTGCCTTACTACTTCCCCAACATCTTCAAACAGATCTTTTGGGGGTATAGCTTTTCTGGTATTCTCAATGGAACTCTTCATTTCAAGTAAGAACATTGCTGGAAGAAGAAATTTCCACATATAAATCTGAATCTATTTTATACTGGAGGAATAAATCAGTATAACACAGTAGGTAAAAGCTCACATTCCAGACTCAGACTGCCCCAGGTTTGCATCTGAGTACCACCATTTATTAACTGTGTCTTTGAGCAAGTTCACTTTGGTTTTGTATAGACCTTTGCTCTAACTAGAAAATGGGGAAATTAAGTTACTTTTCTGAAAGGCTTGTTATGGGGATGAAATGGGATAGTGCACATTTAATGTTCAAATCAGTATATGGTATATAACTAGTGCTCAATAAACATAAGTTGATATCACAATCACTTGAATACTACTACTTAAGGCTACTATTTCTATAACATTTTACTACCATGAAAAACATAAAAAAGTTTAAGTATCTTCCCATGCAATACTTCATTTGCACTCTACAAGAACTCAGTAAGGTATTATTTTATTGACTTATTTCCACTTTCAGTTTCAGGGAAACTGAGCTTTAGATCATCTAAGTGACTTTGTCAAAACATCACATGACTAATAAATGGCAAATGTGACATTTACATACTAGTGCCTCTGAACCCAAAATTGGGAACTCTTTTTATAAAATTATTCACAGACCACTAGCAGTATTTAGAGTCTGTCTGATTAAGCTCAGTGTTAGTCGCTTAGTCGTGTCTGACTCATTGCAACCCCATGGACTATAGTCCACCAGGCTCTTCTGCCTATGGCATTCTCCAGGCAAGATTACTGGAGTGGGTTGCCATTACCTTCACCAGAGTATCTTCCCCACCCAGAGACTGAACTCACGTCTCCCACCTTGGGGGCATATTCTTTACTGTCTGAGGCACCAGAGAAGCCCCTGTCTGGTTAAAGGCCCTAGTTTAGTGATATATGCCATGTTTAGATTCAAGACTTAAAGTTTATCTAATCTTATACCACAATTTTCTAATGGGGGAAACCAAGACTCAAAGGGGGAAAGGTTTTTTTTCATTTCACATGGCTAGAAATGGGCAGGACAGAAGAAGGTTTCAGGCTATTCTCCAAGTCAGGTAGCTTCTTCCATGGCAAAAATATTTACCTAGTAATTGCTATGATATTGACCTTGAAATATCATTAATAAAAGCAATACATTCATACCTTCCCCCCCTTAAAGGAGCAAAGCCGAAGAAAAGTGATCTTATCCCTAATGCTAATGCCCTATTACTATATTACATCAGCTTAAATATTTTATCATGAAATTTAAAACTTAAGGCAGCATCATCTGCTCAGCTAGGAGGTTAAGACAAGATGGATGTTTATGATGTGTTCAATTCAATTACTGGTTTATTGTGTGTGGTTTGAGCTATTATAAATCAATTTAAGTGATACCAATTTCTCAATAGCCTGAGAGGTGTTTTTTTTTTGGGGGGGGGGGTGTCCAATTCCATGCAGTATGTAGTACTATCTGTGAAGCAAACAACAACACTAAACTTTATTAGAAGTGCTAACTGAAAATATTCTGTTCAGAGCTCCCTTTGGGTACTTAGATGTTAAAATAATACTGTGTTCTATATTGAATTTTGCTCAATCATGTACTCAGAAAACAAGCACTGAGCACTAGAAATCCTAAGGAAGAGACTTCTTTATATAGATTAGTCATATGTTCACTCTTAGACAACAGTTCTGGCCAGCTGGGAGGAACCAGGTGAAAACATGTCTGCTTCCACAGGAAACTTAGGAGTGGAGTCTGTGAAGGGCCACTTCCCAGAGGAATCTTTTGTATTGGGAGGGGTAGGATGGCTTGGCATAAAAACCATAACCTCCCACACAAGTGTTCCTGCATCGCATCCTGTGCTGAGACACCCCAGTTGCTAAGGGGGAAGAACCCTGTAGCTTGAGGTTAATGGAATCCTAGATGAAAGGAACATTTCTGGTCTTTAATGTAAAGGGTTTGGGCTTGGTTCTGTTGCTGTCATCTCCTTTTTTAAAAATCATTTCCTTTTCTTCCTCCTTTTGCTCTCCAATTCAAACACATTTTCTAAGGGCACATACATGTAGAGTGAAACATTTTTTAAAAATTCCAATTAAATTACCCTTTTCTTCTGAACATTATTTTCCCAGTTTCAACTTGCACCTAGCTTGTGCATGAAAACAAAAACATCCTGACTTCTGAATTTTAACCCCTCCTTCCCTCAACATTCACAGCAGCTTTAGATCAAGGACTAAAAGTTTAGTGAAGACTGGTTCTGGTGCCTTCACCTCCTCTTTCTGTTCTCTCCCACTTCAAGTCCACACCTTACTTTTCAACATCTTCTTCAAGAATTTCAACACTGTTGGAAACACTACATTCATCATCATATAGGGAAGAGACCGGATGAACCTATTCACTTCAGGTTGAAGATTTAAAGGATTCATTCAAAGTAAGATTCAATTTCTCAAAGAAACCAGAAACTGCAAATATCATCCCCTAAGGTTGAATAATTGACTTTTTGGGGGTAGAGATAGGTATTTGGCATGGTGGTCCTATTTAGTCACCCTCAAATCTTCTTTAATTTGCCTCTAGAAAAGTGTGACTAATGTCATACCAAGAGGAAAATATAATGTTCTCGCATGTCAAGCTGTACAAACAGTGTGCCCACGATGTCCCCTTGCCCTAAATATTCAGTGGAAAGATACTGCCTTTATTTTGGGGAAAAGCACCTTGTCACAAAGGGCATATTTCTCAAGGTCAAAATTAACAAAAGAATGTGCTGAGGCACTAAAACAATGAGTTTATGACCTGTAAGTCCTTTAAAAAACAATAACAGTAGCTCTATTGAGATATAGTCCATATACCATATGTACATATGTGTGTGCTAAGTCACTTCAGTCATGTCCAACTCTTTGTGACCCCATGGACTGTAAACCGCCAGGCTCTTCTGTCCATGGGATTCTCTAGGCAAGTATACTGGAGAGGGTTGCCATTCCCTCCCCCAGGACATATACCATACAACTCACCCCAATTCTATGCTTTTTAGATCATTTACAGGGTTTTGCAATCATTACGATAATCTTAGAACATTTTTTAAATCATGCAATGAAGAAACCTGTACCCATTAGCAGTCACTCTCCATTTCACAATTCATGAAACTTAGCCTCTGTTGATGGTTTTAGAGATGATCTCTATGTGTCGTATGTGTCCACTTATTCTGAAGGACCAACAGCCTGAGAAGAGGACTTCTCTGGTGGTCCAGTGGTTAACACCCACCTGCCAATGCAGGGGATATGGGTTTGATCCCTAGTCCAGAAAGATTCCACATGCCACAGAGCAACAAAGCCGGTGAACTGCCACTATAGAAGCCCACATGCTCTGGAGCCCATGCTCTGTAACAAGGGGAACCACCTCAATGAGAAGCCCACCCACTGCAACTAGAGAGAAGCCCCTGAGTGCTGCAACTAGAGAAAACCTGCACACAGCAACGAATACCCAGTGCAGCCAAAAATATGAATTAAGTAGTTAATTAATAAAAACTAAAGATAAAAAAGAGCCTGAGAAGAGGCTTTTCTGGGCACTTCAACAATAGCAGTCCTCACCTCCTATGGGGCAGGACTGAGTACAGGTAGTTGGCACTACAGGCACAGAATTGCTGAGAAGAGTGTGGTCACCCAGTGTGGTATCCAAGGTCAGAAGGCAGCTCAGTGTCAGAACTCAGCCCAGGATCAAAGTGCCCCTGAGTCCCAGCTCAAGGCTCTTTCCACTGCAATGTTTTCTTTGGGATACACTTTCAAAGGTGCAGGAACTTCCTCCCCAACCTACTGAACAAAGCCTAATATTTCTCCCCCAGAAAAGTCTCACCTTTGTTTGCACATGTAGAAAGAGGCAGAAATGCACAAAAGAAATGGAATGAGCAACATTCTGGGCCTCCATAGAAAAGCAGGAGAAGGATATAGGATCAACTAGCTATCCCAGGAAGGGCCTACTCATTTCTGACTTCCCCGTGACTGAGGTCTGTGCCTGGGGCAAGTGTGGGCTGAACAGTTTCCAGGAATAATTGCTCAGGGCTTCAGTAACAGTCTTCAGTGTTTCTACGACTTCAATCAGGTTGGAAAGAAACAGTCCTTATTGGTCTTTCTTCCTAAAAATTGCTGAGTAGGCTAACAGATTCTCCAAGTCTGAGATGAACATAGCATAATTAAAAAGAAGTGTACCTAAGTAAAAGTTTAGGCCCTAGGGTGATGTTACAGTAGAGTGACGGGTCTTCATAGAAAAGTAGGCCATATCTGTCTCTTCCATTGGAATAACAGGAAGTTCTATGGCTACTTCTGCATTTAAGAAGTCTATTTTGTATGATTCCTTGAAAGAAGATAGCCTGAGACAGACAGCACAGTAGAAAGGCATGATATTGGGTGTATCAACAAACAAAATCTGTTTCAACCATGGTAGCCTTGAAAAAGTTATTCCTTCTACATAAACTGATTTCCTCTTCTGATGATATTATGCACTATGAACTTTTTTTTTTTTTTTTTCCTTTTTTGAAGAGTAGATGATAAAAGGTAGGTAGAGTTATGTAAAAATGCCAGGAGCACAGTAAGTAGCCATCGTTATGTAAAAATGCCAGGAGCACAGTAAGTAGCCATCGTTATGACTGCTATTGATTCCGAATCCCCACCATGATCTATCTTCATGTTCTCTCTCCTCAATCCTGTTCGCAAAGGGACTAAAACTTTTGTTTATGTCAGTTCATTTCAGTCACTCAGTCATGTCTGAATCTTTGTGACCCCACGGACTGCAGCACGCCAGGCCTCCCTGTCCATCACCAACTCCCAGAGTTTATTCAAACTCATGTCCATTGAGTCAGTGATACAATCCAAACATCTCATCTTCTGTCATCCCTTTCTCCTGCCTTCAATCTTTCCCAGCATCAGGGTCTTTTCCAGTGAGTTAACTCTTTGCATCAGGTGGCCAAAGTATTGGAGTTTCAGCTTCAACATCAGTCCTTCCAATGAACACCCAGGAGTGATTTCCTTTAAGATGGATTGGTTGGCTCTTCTTGCAGTCCAAGGGACTCTCAAGAGTCTTCTCCAACACCACAGATCAAAAGCATCAATTCTTCAGTGCTCAGCTTTCTTTATAGTCCAACTCTCACCTCCATACATGACTACTGGAAAAACCATAGCTCTGATTAGACGGACCTTTGTTGGCAAAGTAATGTCTCTGCTTTTTAATATGCTTTCTAGGTTGGTCATAACTTTCCTTCCAAGGAGTAAACGTCTTTTAATTTCATAGTTGCAAATACCATCTGCAGTGATTTTGGAGCCCCAAAAAATAAAGTCTGACACTGCTTCCACTGTTTCCCCATCTATTTGCCATGAAGTGATGGGACCGGATGCCATTAGATAATGGTTAAAAGGAGGTCAGTAGTTACCCCTTTCAATGACAGTTGTGATCTCCTAGGGACAAGTGAAAGACATAAATGAAGTGTTTACCAGAAGATGAAATTCCAGCTATCAATAATCCATTGGAGAATCTATTTAGAGAAACATAATGGCCTCTTAATTAACTACACCAAAAAGAATTCCCCTTATTTGATGTATAAGAAGTACACCAAAAATACGCAGTAACTAGGCTTGTTTCAGATGTCAGCTCTGGTGTGGGAGGCTCCGGATGGGCCTTCATAATGATGAAATTCCTGCGTCTTTATTGGTCAGGAGTTACAGCAGGCTCTAGGTGAGTCACTGAGCTTTACTGGTCTCAGTTTCTCTTCCTGTCAAAGCAGTTTGGCTGACTCTTTTCCCAAATAAGTGAGAATGTGTAACTTTCAGTCAAGTTCAAAGTATTGGATGCCGGGGCTGGGTCAGAGGGTAGGATTTATAGGCTGCAGGATATGGAAAAAAAAAAGGATGAAGGAAAACACACAATGTTACCAACAAAGGTTGGAGAAATTTTCCAAGGCTGGGAAGTGCATTTGATGGGCTGTGACACTTCATATAAGGAAGAAATGAACTGCTAGGGACACTAAACTGTCATAAGAACTATGTCCTGCCTGCTCATCTCAAAGAGTTGTTCTGCAATTCAAATGAGATAATCTGCGTGAAGACAATTTGAATGTCAGCAGTATTATTACCGCAACTTTATGAGAAAATTTTCTTTTTACACCAGAGGGAAAAAATGCCCTCACCCTGAAAGGATAAACCAGATTCCCCACAGTTATTTGATATAGTCAGAATTTAAAGTTTTAAGGAGTTTAAACTAGCAAAGTAACTAGTTATTATACATTTATAGCTAGTTTGGGAATAGGGAGAGACACTGTTTTTAGAGATGAGTCCTAGGTCATGACTGTACCACTTAGCAACTCTGAATACATGACCGCAGGCAAGTAGTGTAACCTAGTTGTACCATCTGGGGGGGGAAAAAAAAAAAAAAGATAATTATGCCTGTCTCAGTAATGTCATTGGAATCTAGTTAGGATTAATTTAGAGACTGCAATGTGCAAGCACTTTGCAAATGGACATACTGGTATAAATAATAGGTAAAACTTAAAATGTAACCTTTCCTAAATTCACCACTCAGACTCACCAGAAATTTTTGCCCTGGCATTGCATATCACATCCATTTCATAAATGTGCTGCATGTCCACCCCCAAGCACTTACATACACACTTGTGCCCATGCACAGACACATCTCAATCTGTCTACAATGCCAGGTCAGTCCCCAAGACAAGTGGAAGAACTGCATGAGTGGGCTGGACATAACTCATTTGATCCATTGGTGTGGAGTACACACAAGGAGCTTTGTCTTTCTCCTAGAACTTATTAAGGTCCTGTGAACATTAAGTATCCTGGGATGGGATACTCTGTCCCCAACATGGTAGGAGCCTGACTGTATGACTTCATCCCCTGAGGCTATGGCTGCACTGAGAGCATCAGATCAATTTCAGAAGGATCTGAAGGATCTATCATCTCTTTTTTCTGTTCTTATTAAGAACAGGCTCTCCTCAGTTGACATTCGGCAGTAGGAGGAAGACAAGTGGGATCCAGAGGCTCATAGCCAAGTGTCTGATTGGAACACTGATACTGAATGTGTCTTCTGGGAGCTGCCATGCCCAAATTACTCACGCCCCCACCCTTTTGGCATATGGGCATGCTGTACTGCAAACCATGTTGGGAGCTGGGTTCATCCTTAATGACCTATCTTATGGCAACATTTAGGGCTGTATTTAAGAGTTCCTGATATAATAATTATAGAAGATTACAGTAAAAATTCCCCCAAGTTTATCAGGTATTATTTGTTTTGTTTTAATTGGTTTTATTAACATGGACAAAGTTTGAATGAGGCAGAAGAAACAGGGACTTGGTTGATCCTTTAGTGGATTAGGGCTTAATTTCATTTTGATTTTGCTTGATTTTTAATTTGCACAATTAATGTATGCAAGGGTATAGACTCAGATAATATAAAAAGGCAAAGAAAATAAAAGGAAGCTTTCTCTATTACACTATTATTTAAGATATTAGAAGTTTATATACATATTTATATATATATATATATGAAACAAGAACAACTTAAATAAGAAATTATAATCAAAGTTAGAAGTAAAATAAAACATAATTGGAATTAGAACCAGACAGGAAAAGAACAGATCTTAGTAGATGAGGTCAATTTTAGTCAGAACATCCACTCTGACCAATTAGTATAAAAGGAAATTTCAACCAAATTACTAATTAGATTTTTATGAATAACTAATACTAGGTAAAGTGAAAAGGTGCAAAAAGTAACAGAACAGAGTTAAAGAGACATCTATTGTTTCTTGTCAGGCATCTAGAGCAAATACCTAGACAAAAGTAAATTATGACATTTCTTTTCAGATCTAACATTCAATGAATCATTAATAAAGTTAATTTCATTTGGGTGTTTGTATCTACATATATGGGAGCTTCCCATGTGGCACCGGTGATAAAAACCTGCCTCCCAGTGCAGGAGATGTAAGAGATACGGGTTCAATCCGTGGGCCAAAAAACCCCCCTGAAGGATGGCATGTCAACCCACTCCAGTATTCTTGCCTGGAGAATCCAAGGACAGAAGAGCCTGGCGAGTTATGGTCCATAGGGTCACAAAGAGTCAGACACGACTGAAGTGACTTAGCACACATGCACATCTACATATATATCTTTGGTTTAAGTATTAGAAACGTGGTCCTTTATATTTTAAAAATATCCCAGGATTCAGAGTTTGGTAGGCAGGGGGTATCAATCAACTTTGCAAATCTAGTCTCAAAGTCCACGTTCAAGATGAATGCTCTATGTGTCATTTCACTTTTATGAACTAATTGATCTGCTATAAATCAATTTTTTCCCTACTAGGACTGCAAATGACAAAATTTTCTATGGTTTACAAGTCACTTTCAGGCTTATTTTTCCTTGTCTCCAATTCTATTCTGAAACAAGAGCGATGGTTAATAGGATTTCCTTGACTTTATTGGATTACTTTGCTATATTCAGTTCAGTCCAGTCACCCATTCATGTCCGACTCTTTGCAACCCCATGGACTGCAGCATGCCAGGCTTCCCTATCCATCACCAAGTCCTAGAGCTTCCTCAAATTCATGTCCATAGAGCCGGTGATGCCATCCAACCATCTCATCCTCTTTCGTCCTGCCTTCAATCTTTCCCAGCATCAGGGTCTTTTCCAATGAGTCATTTCTTCCCATCTGGTGGCCAAAGTATTGGAGTTTCAGCTTCAACATCAGTCCTTCCAATGGATATTCAGGACTGATTTCCTTTAGGATAGGCTGATTGGATCTCTTTGCAGTCCAAGGGACTCTCAAGAGTCTACTCCAACACCATAGTGCAAAAGCATCAATTCTTCGACGCTCAGCTTTCTTTAGAGTCCAACTCTCGCATCCATACATGACTACTGGAAAAACCATAGTTTTCACTAGACGGACCTTTGTTGGCAAAATAATGTCTCTGCTTTTTAATATGCTGTCCACGTTGGCCATAGCTTTTCTTTCAAGGAGCAAGTGTCTATTAACTTCATGGCTGCAGTTACCATCTGCAATGATTTTGGAGCCCAAAAAATAAATAAATAAATAAAATAAAGGCCCTCACTGCTTCCATTGTTTCCCCATCTATTTACCATGAAGTGATGGGACCAGATGCCATGATCTTAGTTTTCTGAACGTTGAGTTTTAAGCCTACTTTTTCACTCTCTTTGTTCAGTTTCATCAAGAGGCTCTTTAGTTCTTCTTTGCTTTCTGCCATAAGAATGGTGTCATCTGTGTATCTGAAGTTATTGATATTTCTCCTCGCATTCTTGATTCCAGCTTGTGCTTCATCCAGCCTGGCATTTCCCATGATGTACTCTGCATATAAGTTAAATAAACAGGGTGACAATATACAGCCTTAACATACTCCTTTCCCAATTTTGAGGCACTCTGTTGTTCCACATCCAATTTTAACTGTTGCTCCTTGACCTGCATACAGATTTCTCAGGAGGAAGGTAAGGTGGGCTGGTATTAGCATCTCTAAGAATTTTACAGACTGTTGTGATCTACAAAGTTAAAGGCTCTGGCATAGTCAAGAAAACAGAAGTAGATGTATTTCTGAAATTCTCTTGCTTTTTCGATGATCCAGTGGATGTTGGCAGAGATGTTGATCTCTGGTTCCTCTGTCTTTTCTAAATCCAGCTTGAACATCTGGAAGTTCATGGTTCACGTACTGTTGAAGCATGGCTTGGAGAATTTTGAGCATTACTTTACTAACAGGTGAGATGAGTGCAATTGTGTGGTAGTGTTAACATTCTTTGACATCGCCTTTCTTTGGGATTGGAATGAAAACTAACCTTTTCCAGTCCTGTGGCCACTGCTGAGTTTTCCAGATTTGCTGGCATATTGAGTGCAGCACTTTCACAACATCATCTTTTAGGATTTGAAAGAGCTCATCTGGAATTCCATCACCTCCACTAGCTTTGTTCGTAGTGATGCTTCCTAAGGCCCACTTGACTTCACATTCCAGGATGTTTGGCTCTAGGTGAGTGATCACACCATCATGGTTATCTGGGTCATGAAGATCTTTTTTGCATAGTTCTTCTGTGTATTTTTGCCACCTCTTTTTAATACCTTCTGCTTCTGTTAGGTTCATACTGTTTCTGTCCTTTATTGTGCCCATCTTCGCATGAAATGTTCCCTTTGTATCTCCAATTTTCTTGAAGAGATCTCTCGTCTTTCCCCTTCTATTGTTTTCCTCTATTTTTTTTTTTTTTTTTTTTTTTTGCATTGATCGCTGAGGAAGGCTTTCTTTTCTCTCCTTGCTATTCTTTGGAACTCTGTATTCAAATGGGTATATCCTTCCTTTTCTCCTTTGCCTTTGGCTTCTCTTCTGTTCTCAGCCATTTGTAAGGCCTCAGAAAACCATTTTGCCTTTCTGTATTTTTTTTTTTTCTTTGAGATGGTCTTAATCACTGCCTCCTGTACAGTGTCACGAACCTCCATCCATAGTTGTTCAGGTACTCTATCTATCAGATCTAATCCCTTGAATCTATTTGTCACTTCCACTGTATACTCATAAGGAATTTGATTTAGGTCATACCTGAATGGTCCAGTGATTTCCCCTACTTTCTTCAATTTAAGTCTGAATTTGGCAATAAGGATTTCATGATCTGAGCCACACTCAGCTCCCAGTCTTACTTTTGCTGACTTCACAGAGCTTCTCCATTTTTGGCTGCAAAGAATATAATCAATCTGAATTTGGTATTGATCATCTGGTGATATCCATATGTAGTCTTCTCTTGTGTTGTTGGAAGAGGCTGTTTGCTATGACTAGTGCATTCTGTTGGCAGAACTCTATGAGCCTTTGCCCTGCTTCATTCTGTCTCCAAGGCCAAATTTGCCTGTTACTCCACTTATCTCTTGACTTCCTACTTTTACATTCCAGTCCCCTATGATGAAAAGGACATCTTTTTGGGGTGTTAGTTCTAGAAGGCCTTGTAAGTCTTCATAGAACCATTCAACTTCAGCTTCTTCAGTATTACTGGTTGAGGCATAGACTTGGATTACTGTGATATTGAATGGTTTGCTTTCGAAATGAACAGAGATCATTCTGTCCTTTTTGAAATTGTACCCAAGTAATGCATTTCAGACTCTTTTGTTGACTATGAGGGCTACTCCATTTCTTCTAAGCGATTCTTGCCCACAGTAGTAGATATAATGGTCTATAATATCTTTGTTTTATAACATATTTGTTGTATAAAATTTTTTTGTATAACATTAAGTAAAATTAAGACACACATGTAGGATATGAGAGTTGGACCATAAAGAAGGCTGAGTGCTGAAGAATTAATGCTTTTGAACTGTGTTGTTGGATAAGACTCTTGAGAGTTTCTTGGACTGCAAAGAGATCAAACCAGCCAATTCTAAAGGAAAACAGTCCTAAATATTCACCAGAAGGACTGATGCTAAAACTAAAACTATAATACTTTGGTCCCCTATGCAAAGAACTGGCTCATTGGAAAAGACCCTGATGCTGGAAAGATTGAGGGCAGGAGGAGAAGGGGACAACAGAGGATGAGTTGTTTGGATGGCACCACTGACTCAATAGACTTGATGTTGAGTAAGCTCTGGGAGATGGTGAAGGACAGGGAAGCCTGGTACGCTGCAGTCGGTATGTTCACAAAGTCAGACACAATTGTGTGACCAAGCAACAACAAGGTGTACACTGTATTATTTTGATAATTTTATATTAATATATGCTTATATATCATGTCATAGTGATTTTTATAACATTACAAAATTGTAGTATAATAGTGTTGCCTATGTTCACTATATTGAGCTTTAGATCTCAATGTCTGATTTACTATTAATTGCAGGTTTGTACCTTTAAACACCATCAATCTTTTCCCTACTGCCCAACCCCTGGCAAGCATTTTACTCTTTTTTATGAGATTTTAAGTTAAACATTCAGGTGATATCATACTGCATTTGTCTTCCTCTGTCTGACTTAATCTCATTTAACATTATGTGCTCAAGGTCCATCCATGTCACTGCAGATGAGAAGATATCCTCCTTTATCACATCTGGATAATATTCTATTGGGCATATGTACAATATCTTTTTTATCCATTTATCCACTGATGATTATTTGTGTTGTTCCCATAACTTGGCTATTGTAAATGGCACTGCAATAAACATGGATGTGTATGTGTATATATATATGTATATATATATACACTTCTAGAATAGAACTGCCAGATTGTAGGGTAAACCTCAAGGTCCACATAGTCAAAGCTATGGATTTTCCAGTAATCATGTATGGACGGGAGAGTTGGACCATTAAGAAGGCTGAGAACAAAGGAATTGATACTTTCAAATTGTGGTGCTGGAGAAGACTCTTGGGAGTCCCTTGAATTGCAAGAAGATCGAATCAGTCAATTGTAATAGAAATCAGGGGTAGCAAAGACTACCCAATGGACATGACTTAGCAACTGAACAACAACAACTTATTTTTAATTTTTTGAGAAAATTCCATATTGTTTTCCATAATAGTTGGAAAAATTTGCATTCCCACCAAGAGTATATAAGAGTTCACTTTTCATTACATCCTCAACAGCACCTGATATCTCGTCTTCTTGATGATAACCATTTCAACAGATGTGAGGTGATAGTTCATTGAGGTTTTAATATGTTTTCCTCTGATTTTTTGATGTTGAGCATCTTTGCATCTGCCTGTTGCTTCCTGATTTTTATGTCATACTACAAAGCCATAGCAATAAAAACAGTATGGAACTAGGAGAAAAACAAACATATAGACCAATGAAGCAGAATAGAAAGCCAAAAATTAAGTCTCAGTATATATGGTCAACTAATATTTGACAAGGGAGCTAAGAATACCCAATGAAGAAAAGATGGTGCTAGAAAGCAGTGGAGAAACACACGCAGAAAAATGAAACTGAACTCCTATCTCATACAACTCATAAAAATTAATTTAAAATGCATCAAAGGCTTAAACATAAAACCTGATACCATAAAACTGTCAGAATAAAGCATAGCAAAGAAGCTTATCAATATTAGTCTTGGCAAAGATTTTCTGAACAGGGTACCAACTACACAACAAAAGCAACAATCAACAAAGGCGACTACATCAAACTCAAAAGCTTCTGCATAGCAAAAGAAATAACTAACAGAAAGAAAAGAAAACCTACAGAATGGGGAAAAATTAGCAACCCATATGTCAGAAAAGGAATTAATATCCAAAAAGGAAAGGAAAAGAGCTCCTTGATTTTGTTTGTATCCACAAAGTTTAATCTTCAAGACCAAAGTCCCATATCACAGATAGCACCATCCTAAACAAAGGGTGTTTTTAACTCCATAAAATAAGAATATAGCATGACCCACATTTTCAAAGAGCTTACAATTTGTAGAGACCACAATAATCTATGAAAACACAAGACTAAAAAAATTAACAGAAGGGAGGAAGGAAGGAGAAAAAGAATCAACCTATAATTCTACATAACAAAAGGGGGGGTGGGGGGACAGATAAAAATCTAGTTACTGGGGTTACAGGCAAGTTATTTCCTCTCTCTGGACAGTAATTCCTCCATTTTAACATTAAGAAATACATTACACCAGTGATTTCCAGGTTGTTATATACCCAACCCAGTGAAATTTAAAAAAATCAAATTTAAATGACCAAGACAGGATCCTGAGCTTTTAGTTTTGCCATGTAAGAACATCAAAAATGTTTCCTATTTATTAATATTATTTTCTTTTGAAAAAGATATTTTAGCACCAAAAAGGACATAATCACAGAAAAGAAAAAGCTCTTCCCTAAACAGGACAATGCATTCATTCATTTACTGAAAGGATGTGTATTGAAAGCCTGTTGTGTGCTACACTGTTTCTGGGGATGGAAATAGTGTGATGATGAAGCAGCCAAGAGCCAGTGGAGGTCCCATGGAGGAGATTAGGGAGTAACAACCTTTGCAATCTGTACCCTGTATAGATTTATTTATTCATTCCTCCATGCAATAGCATAAACATCATGCAAACATCCATTCTTGTACCAGAATTTGGAAACCACTACTCCAGAGGATCAACAGTTCCCACACTTTGGGTGATAAGGCCCAGAGTCTCTATGACAAATAGTAAGAGAGAACATGTGAATAATTAGTTGGAATAATTTAAACCCAATAAAAGAATCTAAGAGGACACGGAAGGCATTTATCTTTATTTGAGTTTGGTGGGAAATGAGGTAAATAAGTCCTCAACCTTGCTTGGAATTCTTTTTTTTCCTTATCACTGGCCAAATTAGTATTGCATTCACAGTACTGCTGATTATTAATATCAACATCATAATTATTTGTAGCACCTTCTCTAGTAACACAAAATGGAGGTGGCATCCTAACTTTCACAGGACACCAATGAAAAGCGATGACACAGTGTTTCCAAGAGGCAACGGAAAAGCAGTTTCTTCTCACTTGGACAGTTTCTCTGCCTTGGAAGATGTGATTACAAAGGCCCATGACACCACCCTTATGGCAGAAAGTGAAGAAGAACTAAAGAGCCTCTTGATGAAAGTGAAAGAGGAGAGTGAAGAAGTTGGCTTAAAGCTCAACATTCAAAAAACTAAGATCATAGCATCCAGTGCTATCACTTCATGGCAGCTAGATGGGGAAACAGTGGAAACAGTGGCTGACTTTATTTTTCTGGGCTCCAAAATCACTGCAGGTGGTGATTACAGCCATGAAATTAAAACATTCTTACTCCTTGGAAGGAAAGTTATGACCAACCTAGACAGCATATTAAAAAGCAGAGACATTACTTTGTCAACAAAGGTCTGTCTGGTCAAGGCTATGGTTTTTCCAGTGGTCGTGTATGGATCTGAGAGTTGGACTGTGAAGAAAGCTGAGCACCGAAGAATTGATGCTTTTGAACTGTGGTGTTGGAGAAGACTCTTGAGAGTCCCTTGGACTACAAGGAGATCCAAGCAGTCCATCCTAAAGGAGATCAGTCCTAGGTGTTCATTGGAAGGACTGATGTTGAAGCTGAAACGCCAATACTTTGGCCACCTGATGCAAAGAGCTGACTCACTGGAAAAGACCCTGATGCTGGGAAAGATTGGGGGCAGGAGGAGAAGGGGATGACAGAGGATGAGATGGCTGGATGGCATCACCGACTCGGACATGAATTTGAGTAAACTCTGGGAGTTGGTGATGGACAGGGAGGCCTGGCGTGCTATGGTTCATGGGGTCACAAAGAGTCGGACACGACTGAGTGACTGAACTGAACTGAACTGATAGCTAGCTGGTACAGCTTTTCTCCAGGTCAGGAGATGAGTGAGCATACTGATTGCAATCATTGTCTGACTCATCCTGTCATTGGCTTATCCATGTGATGAAAGTCCTAACAAGTTCCTTTTTGGGTTCCTTGGTAATTATATATAATGAAGAGGCGTGAGCAAATGATCAGCCACGATATTCAGAGCATCATTCCCTCAGCAATGAGACAGGTGAGGTGTTGGTGTTATCCTTCACCCTAAAGTTTCTATTAAATCAGACCTAACATCTAGGTGAATGGCTTGTGGAGAAATTAATATGTGTATAACTGAAGGAGATCCTAGGGCCTCCTGGGATAATAGGAATGGGAGAGAATGAAAATGGACTTTAAGTAAGCAGAGATGGGACAGAAATTATGTTAGCATTGAGTCATGAGAGGGACAACTAAAAGACGCCCAGTTGTCATGGAGAAGAACCAAACAGAGAGAGGAATAATCATGCTTACGCATGGCAGCTAGGAAAGTCATTAACATTGACTCAGGAAACATGGAGACCTTTGTTCTAGTTCTATTCTGTTGTTAATTCACTGTATGACATAAAGAAAATCACCTGCTTTCTTTCTGCTCAGTTATCTCCTTGCTGTGTATTGGGAGGGTTGAGTGATCCTTGCAAGCCAATCCACGCAAGGGAAGTTGTGGTTGAATGAAGATACTGTAGCCAAATAGTTCAGTTCAGTTCAGTTCAGTTGCTCAGTCATTTCTGACTCTTTGCAACGCCATGAACCACAGCATGCCAGGCCTCCCTGTTCATCACCAACTCCCAGAGTTTACTCAAACTCACATCCATCGAGTCAGTGATGCCATCTAGCCATCTCATCCTCTGTCATCCCCCTCTCCTCCTGCCCCCAATCCCTCCCAGCATCAGGGTCTTTTCCAATGAGTCAACTCTTCCCATGAGGTGGCCAAAGTATTAGAGTTTCAGCTTCAGCATCAGTCCTTCCAATGAACACCCAGGGCTGATCTCCTTTAGGATGGACTGGTTGGATCTCCTTGCAGTCCAAGGGACTCTCAAGAGTCTTCGCCAACACCACAGTTCAAAAGCATCAAATTTTCAGCGCTCAGCTTTCTTCACAGTCCAACTCTCACATCCATACATGACCACTGGAAAAACCATAGCCAAATAGAACAGGGTTCAAATCATGGATCCAGCACTTGCCAACCCCAAATGCAGACCATTGTATTCACTCTATGCCCCATTCTTTTAACTGGTGACATGGGAATAAGAATAAGACCAACATGATATAGTTTTGTGTGTGTGTGTGTGTGATTAATAAGTAAAATGTGCATGTGAAGCTCTTAGCTCAGTGCCAGGCACACAATACTCTTAATATTCAGGACTACTGCAGACAGGACTGGGTAGGTCAGGGCCTCACCAGGCAGCAGTTGCATCAAAGATTAAGTCTTTCCAGGAACTTTTGTTTACCATCTGACTATACAAAGTAACAAACACAGCAGCCCCAGGGAAGGAAGTGAATTCTTAGAGTTATCAGACAACTAGCAGCCACCACATCTTCCCTTGTACTTGCTGTTGCATGTAACAAAGATAAATTCTATTGTATATTTATATATAATACTCTGTATTACATATTCTTTTATATATACACATACATATAGATACATATATGTTTTATTTATGTGTATTTATTTACATATTTACTTATATATATTTATTGAATATATATTTATGCATATGTGTATATGGGCTTTCCTGATTGCCCAGCACATAAAGAATTCACCTGCAGGGCAGGAGACACAGGAGACACGGGTTCGAGCCCTGGTTCAAGAAGATACCCTGGAGGAGGAAATGGCAATCCACTCTAGTATTCTTGCCTGAAAAATTCCATTGACAGAGGAGCCTGGCGGGCTATAGTCCAAAGGGTCGCAAAGACTCAGACACAACTGAGCACACATGCATATGAATGTGTTTGTGTATATATGTGTGTGTGTATGCATAAATAAAATAGGACCTTCCACAAACTAGACATCACACTGACTCTGCCACCTGCTTCTGCCCTCTTCTGTTCCCTGTCTTCAGTGAATATGGTTGAAGTAGGAGAGGAGTTAAATGCCACAGGGATAGGGCAAACAGACAAAGGTACCTTCTGTTTCTCCCAAGGAGAAGTCCTTTCTGGCAGAAATATGAGTCAGTTCCAATGCTTTTCCTCTGAAAAGACAAGTCTATTTTCATGATATTGAGTATTTCATAAAATTTTCCTCAAGTAAAGGCAATTCAACTTCACAAACATTTATTACATACCTACGACAGCTTAGGCACAGTGTTTCAATTGCACGAAGGGGAGTTTATAAAATAAAAAAGACATTTTTCCCTGCCCCCACCTCTAATCACACACACACACACACATGTGTGTGCATGCAGAGAACCAAAAAAACATAAAATACTGAGTACAGAGGTTCTCGAAGCTTATTTCCCTCACTGGCAGTATCAGCTTCACCTGGGAATCTGTTAGAAATGCAAATTCCCAGGCCCTGCTTTGATCTCTAGACTCAGAAACTCTGGGGATGGTTCCAAGCATTCACTGTTTTAACAAGGCTCCAGGGGATTCTGATGCACATTCAAGTTTGAGAAAACTTCTCCAGCAGAACTTTATACTGAGTACTTCTTGAGGGAGAGGAACTTCATACCCAGGCAACCTCAGTTTCAATCTGAGTCAGCATTCATCTGGAGGAAATTCATCAATCTCGATGTGTCTCAGTTTCTCAGCTGTATACTTTTGAAGCATGCTCTGATATATACTCGGACAGTCCTGAGAATGTGCCTTGATCACCTTCTATAGTTATTGTTCAGTCGCTCAGTCGTGTCCAGCTCTTTGTGACCCCATGAACTGCAGCTTGCCAGGCTTCCCTGCCCTTCACCATCTCCCAGAGTTTGCTCAAACTCATGTCTATTGAGGCAGTGATGCCATCCAACCATCTCATCCTCTGTTGCCCTCTCCTCCTCCTGCCCTCAATCTTTCCCAGCATCAGGGTCTTTTCCAATGAATCAGCTCTTCACATCAGGTGGTCAAAGTTTTGGAGCTTCAGTATCAGTCCTTTCAATGAATATTCAGGGTTGATTTCCTTTAGGATTAACCGGTTTGATCTCCTTGCAGTCCAAGGGACCCTCAGGAGTCTTCTCCAGCACCACAGTTCAAAGGCATCCATTCTGCAGTGCTCACTTTATGGTCCAACTCTCACATCTGGGGGCTTCCCTGGTGGCTCAGCTGGTAAACAATCTACCTGCAATGTGGGAGACCTGGGTTTGACTCCTGGGTTAGGAAGATCCCCTGGAGAAGGGAAAGGCTCCCCACTCTAGTATTCTGGCCTGGAGAATTCCATGGACTGTATAGTACATGGGGTCACAAAAAGTCAGACACGACTGAGTGACTGTCACTAAAATCTGGACTGTACTGACTCCTGGAAAAAATCATAGCTTTGACTATCCAGACCTTTGTCGCCAAAGGGAGGGTGACTTAGGATCCCAACTGATGAACTTTGAAATCCACCCCTACACTGGCACAGACACCATGACTCCCTCTGGCTGCCAGCTAATGACTAGGTCCAGAGGGGCCCCTAAGACAGAGCCATCCTAGGAGACAGACACCACTGATGTCCTGCATCACATTCAGACTCTCTGATGTCTTGGCTGAACCTTTCATAGACTGCATGGCATTTCGTGATGATTCATTCCACCTTCTATCTCTCTTTCAATTGTCTCATGGCACTGCAGCTCTCTCAACCTTCCTGATTCCTTCCCTCTTTTCTTTTACACAAGTATTGCCCCTAAAATAAAATCCTTGCACATTCAGTCCCATCTTGGTGCCTGTTTCACAGAGGACCCAGACTGATGCACTCTTCTCAGCCAATTACCCGTTTCAGAGAATTCTGTTCCAAAGACATACCCTCTGCCTTGGAAAGAGTGGACTGATAACTCCATTTATGATTGCTAGTCATAAAGCATCAATCCCACTTTATTAGATTTATTAGAAGAGGACACACAGAAAAAGGGATCAGGATACACTACCCTAAAATATGCCACTTTGACCTGAATGCAACTGAGAATCAACAGATGCAGAAAGAGTTCTCTTCCCTCATCCTCTTCTGCCTAAAGGTAAAGCATAAATCTCTTTTTTATGCAGATGGCATAAATTTTCCTTGTGAAGGTATACCCGTCCCCCATACCAAGAAGAAGAGGGTGACACATGACTGGAGGCAGAGAGTCAGCCTGAGATAAGTCTGTACAAACAGACCTCACTAAAACAACTATTGCCTTCCATTAGTTTCATCCCTATACTTCTCCACAATGCACCAGTCTCTGAAGCCCAGATCCCTTCTCTTTTGCTAAAAGGATTTATAAGCCCTCAAGTCCAGCCTCTTTGAGTTTCACTTATTTTCTGTGAACACCAGTGCAAATAAACATAAATAAAACTGACATACTTTTCCCCTTGTTACTCTTTTCTGTTTGTTTAATTCTCACCCTCCCACCCCCAACTCTTGAACCTAAGAAAACAGAGGAATAGGTCTTCCTCCCTGACAAATACAAGAGGAGCACTGTACATTCTCAAATTTTAGACCTCTGTTTTAAGAACTAAACTTCTGCTTCATTTACAGTCTGCCTCACAGCCATTCTTTCTGAAAATTCTGCTTCTTGTACCCACAGAGCACTCTTAGGGTTGTGACCTGATTTTTTTCTGTCTCTCCCTTTCTGTCTTCAACGTGAGCCATGGAACCTGCTAAGAGATTTCCCAGGTGCTCACTGATCATCTGTCTCTGAACCTGTGAACTAACCTTTCTCCCAAGATTTCCTGACTGCTCCACCCATCTGAGGAATCACTTGTTCCTCTCCTCTATCTGAAATGTAATAGTTAAAAGTTCAAGCCCTGGTGTTAAGCACACTTGACTTTGAATCTATCCCCCAGTAACTGATACCCTTGGACTGACTACTAATAACCTCCCTGAGCCTCAGTTTGGCACCTGACTCCTAGACTTATGAATAGTATTCAAGAAGAAATCACTCCGAAGGGCTTAGCACAGAGATTGACATCTAATAAGTGTTTAATACATAATAACTCCTGCTATTATTACCACCATTACTACCTGGACAGACCAAGTACTATTATATCCTTTGAACAGCATCCTTTGTCTCGAAGCAAAATTAATTTCCCAGGTTGTCATCCTGCTCTGAGGGAATGGGTGATTAATACAATTCTAGCCACTGGTTTTCTCTGCTGCCAGTAGGCTAGATGCCCAAGTCCTAAGATGGAGTGCTCTCTTATCTCACAGGGCACTGCACATAGAAAGCCCATCAAACTGAGTATTTGAAAGATCTTTGAGAAATATCAACTAAAGTCACCTGAGAGCACACAGGGCGTCTTAATTCATCTGCTTCCCTTTAGTGCTCTGTAGGGTACCTGGCACTTGGTAGAGTCAGGAGATGTTGAATGGAGGAGCAATTTGCTGAGCATTTAGGGGAAGGAATGCTTCTTCGATTCTTGAGGGAATTTCAATATTCAAGATACTCCCAGATGTCTCTGCTCATTTTCTGGATGCACCAAAAGCGAGTGGTGGAATTTACACAAGCAGTAATTTGGGGAAAGGAAATAAGCATGCTGCCTTCAACAGCTCCCATTCCTTCTCTCAGTGAGTGCACTGCCTGTAGGAAGCAGGTACTTATCCTCTTCTGCATGCTGTAAGTTTGACCATGGGGCTTAGTTAGGAAGTCAACTGGGCTCTTAAGCTAAGATACATCCTCTGATACAGTTTTAACAATTGTGGGACATTTTTACTTCCATATGCCTTACTCTTTGTCTTAATTCTCACTTGTTTAGGATCTAAACAAGAAAGAAGAGCCCTGTTTATTAGCCTCATTTGAAGACCCCCAAGGCAAGATGTGTCAGAAGCCCCAAAATGGGTCTTTTCAAAAAGATACATACAACCCAATGTTCATGGTAGCACTATTTACAATAGCCAGGTCATAGAAGCAACCTGAATGTCCAACAACAGAGGAATAGACAAAGAGGATGTAGCACATATATAAAATGGATTATTACTCAGGCATAAAAAGAAATGAAACAGTGTCATCTGCAGAAATGTGGACAGAACCAGAAATTGTCATACAGAGTGAAGTAAGTCAAAAAGAGAAAAACAAATATCATATAATATCACTTATATGTGATATCTAGAAAAATGGTAAAGATGAACTTATTTGCACAGCAGGAGGCGAGAGCCGCATGTAGAGAACAAACACATGGATAGCAAGTGAGGAAGGAAAGGGTGAGATGAACTGGGAGGTTGAGACTGACATATATACACCACCATGCATAAAACCAGTAATTAATCAGAACCTATTGTATAGAACAGAAAACTCTACTCAGTGCTCTGTGGTGATCTAAATGGGAAGGAAATCTTAAAAAGAGGGAATATATGTTTATGCAAAACTGATTCACTTTGTTGTATAGCAAAAAACAGTGGTCCCCAACCTTTGTGGCACCAGGAACCTGTTTCAAGGAAGACCATTTTTCCATGGACTGTGTGGGGGTGGGTGGTTTTGGGATAATTCACGTGCACTACATTTATCGTGTACTTTATTTCTATTATTAATATATCAGCTTCACCTCAGATCATCAGGCATTATATCCCAGAGGTTAGGGACCTATTGTAAAGCACCTGTATCTCAATAAAAATTAATTTTAAAAAACAAGCAAGCAAGCAAGCAAACAAGTCTCCCCTTCAACCCAGATATTCTGAGTCTTGGAATTTAACCAAGGGAAAAATTCAGTAATTCAGTCAAAGATTTCTATAAAAAGTGTCCATCAGTATTTTTAAAACTATAAATGTTATTTAAAAATTAACCAATGAGGGGAGAATATGCTATTCCCATGTGATAAAAATGGGATATAATCCTACCAAATCATTTTTTTTTCCAAAGAGTATTAATGCCATTGGGAAAATTCTTAGGAAACAATGGGAAGTGGAAAAAAATGATACAAACACTATAAATATACATAGATACACACACACACACACACACACACACACGTGTTTAGTTGCTCCGTCATGTTCGACTATGCAACTCCTTGGACTGCAGCACACCAGGCTTCCCTGTCCTTCATCATCTCCCGGACTTCACTCAAACACACACAGAGACACACTTAAATTTAAAAGATAGCTTTGCTTCTTTTTTAATAGTATGTGCCATTTAGACTGTATCTTCTAGGAACAAACCAGCTTTGCTTCTTTTTCCCAACAGAGAAATGCAAGAGGACCCCGGATGTCTACTGTGGCCATTTAGACTGTATCTCATTCCTACAATGATGGAAAAATGGCACCGGGTTGAGGAAAGCGAACCAGAAAGGGTTGAATTCTTCTGATTCTGTCTCCTGCCTACCGTCCTTTCCTCTATCTTGGACTCCATGTCTGAAGGAACTGGAATCATTGATCTCCAAGACCCTTTCACATTCCAACATACGAGAACCCGTGATCTTATCACTGTAAACTTTATGGCGAGTCATTCAAGCCAGTTAATCTAGAAGGCTGACAATTCTTTAGCAAATCTGATCTCTGTTAACTAATTAAGTCACTGTAACACCCAATAGGCTAAATGGTGCAGTAATAGTTCTTCTAAACATTTTTCAAGTTACCAGGATGATTTAGAGAAATCATCCATAACTCCATACTTAACAATTTCCTTTTTCTGTTGCCCTCATTCTTTCTCACAAGTCTTTCTTCTGAAAATAGAGGAGGGAAAAGATGTTGGCTTTCTAATTTTTAAACACATTATCATTTAAAACCCTCAATGACTTTGTAAAAAAAGAAAAAAAAAAAAGCTTTATGGAATATTTCTTTCTGCAGATGCAAAGGCACTTAAAAAGCCATGCAAAAAACAGGCATATAAAGAAAGAAAATTGGTATCATTTTGTATTTGTTTTTAAAATGGGGGAAAATAATTATTGCTATCCAGTTGTTCAAGGAAATGCCATCATTCTTAATGTCTCATTGTTTCTTCTACGGACATTCACAACAAAATGATTTAGTTTTTTTTTTTTCTTTCTGCCTAATAATTTCATAAGCTCTAGTTGTTTCAGAAAGATATGACTCACTTCAGGTTGAGGCCTGCTGGATCCTTTCTCTCTAAAATGGGACATTATCCTATGATCACCTCAGCTCATACCTTTCAGATAAAATAGGGACTTCAATAAAATAGAAATAACCATGACTCTCTTTCCAGAAGAGAGGTCTTGTATCTCACTGTGTTTTAATTAAGCAATAAGTTAGATGTCAAGAGCAATTACAGCCTTGAAGGTCAAAGCTTGCTTAATTAAAAAATTAGAAGAGCCTCTCCTTGTTCAACTATTTTGAAAGCACTAGAGACCTATAACATCTACGTGGGGAATCAAAAGAAGTGAAGTCGTGGTCAAACAGGCTAATACTTTGCCTTGGAATTCAGACTCATGGTGCCTCCTGCTAGATAGCATTGGCCTCCACAAAAGCCCGTAAATTTGACACGTAAATTGAATGTATGGCATTATGACCCAAGGCAGCAAACAGGTAATGTTCTGAAAGTGCTATTAAATGGCAGAGAATTTCAGCTAGATTTTAGGTTTCTGCTGGTGGGAAGGAAATGCTAAAAAATGTTAAATCTTTGATGGGTCCTTATTCCCAGTACATTTTCATTTTTTCAGGCATGGTCCTAGAAGTGCTTTCATTAGAAACGTCTCAGAAATTTGATGCAATACACACTCTACAGCCCTCTCCAAATCAGAAACTCTGGAAATGGGCCCCTAGAATCTGCATTTTACTAAGTCCCCTAGGTGATTCTTATATACAATAAAATTTGAGCAACTATGGATAGAATGTATTTTTTTCTCATTTTATCAGTGAGATGAAATATCTCTGCTAAACACATCTGGGGTCAGAATTACAACCCATGCCTTCTCATTTCATGTTCATATTCTTTTCCACCAACCAATCAGACTACCCATGTAGTCTGAACCCATTCAACCAGACTTTTTCACATTTGGGTTAACAGATATGTTTTGAATATTCTTGCCCTAAGTGATACTACTTGTCATAATGACTAATAGTATTCCCACATTCAAGTTTTAAAAGGTGTTAACCATATTTATATATCACAATCCTCAGTACTATTCCTCTCAGTCCATTCTTTCCTGTGTTCTATCATCTTGTAATCATATTTTTATCATTAACATTTTCTGCTTCCTTGAATTTTAGCAATCTGAGCTATTCCTGAATTGAGAGACATTCATACCATCTCAAGATATTCCTACCATCATGCTCCTTTTGTAACTGGAACCCCTATTATCTAAATAACAAAAGCACCAAGATATAATTGATCTAAAAAATTTATGCAACTCTGAATTACAGAAAGAATACAGACCTAAGAGTTACATCTGGTTTCTAATCCTTTCTTAGTCACTAACTCACTTTAAGCAGGACATTTTCCATCTGAGCCCGCATTTTCTCTTTGGAAAAAGAAACAATTCTTAAAAATAGGTTTATTTTCAGTTCTTTCATGCTGTGAAGGAAAGTAGAAAAACCAGGACCCTATATTGTCATTAACTTACATTGTTCTTTGTGAACAAGCAGGAGATGCAAAACTTATGTCAAGCTGCTAAAGTAACAACTGTCAATACATTCTATTATTTGGCTGGAGAGGAGCTCCAGGAATTGAGTTCCCTGTGGTTAGAGGGGAAGAAATGAATGAGCTCCTATAGGAGGTGTTAATGAGGCCCCAGGGTTTGTGTGGGAGGGCAGAAGGGACTACTGGGAGGAAATATCTCCAGAGGATGTGGTCCAGGCTTTGCTCTTTCTGCAAAGGCTAAGGAGAGGAGGGAAGAAAAGGCTCTTCAAAGAAGAAGAGAAATTTGATTTGAAGTGCAGGAAGCTCCACTTAGAAGATGCTATGGCTAAACAATTCAACCTAATTACAGCATTCTCAAGTGACTCGGGAAGAAATGCATGTGTGAGACTGATGTTTTCTCAATAATTCCACAGTTAAGAAAAAAAGAGTAATAGAAACATGCCCCAGGTACCTAATTACCAATGAGACCTCATGACATGTCAGGAAAATCTGGAGACCTTTGGAATCTGGATTTCAGTGTCACCTGTCACAATTTAAGGGTCCTTGTATAAATGGTTTGATGCCTGTAAGACTCCTTTTCTTTCTCATAGACTGGATTTCGTACTGCCTTCCCTACCTCTCTCAAATGATGGAAAAGGAACAAAAATCAGTATGAGATGGTATGATGTAGTCATACTAAACTTATTATTCAACAGGTAGAGACAAAAAAACAGATTCAGGAAATACACCGAATTTCAATCACTGCTCTTTCATTTTCCAAATGGGTGACCTTACATGTGCTTCATTTGAAATTTCCATTCCTCTGTTTCTTATATAGGAAAAAAAAAATGAGTAAGAAAATTACTAACTACTTTACATGATTGTTTTGAAGACTGAGATGAAGTACACTGTCTATCTTAGGGTATGTCATAATGAAGGCTATCCATTATATCACCATCATAATTGCTACATCATCCTTACACTCTGCTTACTTACATTACTTTTATAAGAAAGTATGAAGAACACAAAAGAAAACAAATGTATGATCACTGCTTTGTCTTAGGTAATAGTCTCCTCTTAATGTTCTAGGGATAGAATACTTGACCCCAAAGTAACCAAGAGCCAAAGGGAGGAGCATCTACAGGAGAACTGACAGACACCCAGACCCTTCATTCCTAGTAGTACAGTTGTGTCTTCATTACTGACTACTTGATAGGTTTACCTTCTAACCATATCATCTTTTCTATTTATGCCTTTATATAAATGTTTTTACATCCTCTTACATTTTTATTGTGAAGCATAACACAAATGCAGATACAGATATTTAAAACATAAGTGGACAATTCAGTATACTAATGTAAAATAAAGGCATGTGTAACCATAACCTGGGTAAAGCAAGAGACACAAACAGCACTCCAGAGTCCCCTGCTTCCTTCTGTTATATTTCTAATTTAATTCCTTCTCTCCCATAGGAAAAAAACCACTCTCCTGAGTTTCATCTTATTCACTGCCTTGATTTTCTTTATCATTTTACTACCTAAGCATGTCTTTCTAAATACTATATAGTTTGGGGATTTTTAAATATTACTGTATTATGTAAATTCAATTTACACACTGTAATTTGCTCATTTAAAATGTACAAGTCAATGGCTTTAATACATTCACAGAGTTGTATAATCACCACTAAAACCAATTTTAAAAACATTTTCCTCACCCCAAAGGAAAGTCCATACTTATCAGTAGTCATTTTCCATTTTCAATCAAATATCCTAGCCCTAGACAAAATAACTTACTTTCCTTATCTACATATAGAATTATTTATTCTGAACACTTCATAGAAGTGCTATCATACAATATATGGCCTTTCACATCTGCTTTCTTTCACTCAGCAAAATGTCTTTATGGTTCATCCATGATGTAGATACCTCAGTACTTCATCCCATTTTATTGTTGAACAATATTCATTTGTATTTCCATATATTACAATTCTTTTGTCAAGTTATACATATATGTATATACATATAAAAACTATTAGGATTTTGATTAGAATTTCACTGAATCTACAAGACACTTTAGTGATAATTCATATTTTCTGACACAGTATTCCAATCCATGCTTATGGTATTTTCCTCCATTTATTTAGCTCTTCATTAAATATGAAGAGCTAATGTTCCACAATTATCTCTATAGGAATTTGGTATATCTCTTTGTAGATTTCACCCTAAGTACTTCATTTTTTTCAAAACTGTCCTAAATGATGTCTTTTTCAAAATTGTATTTTCACAATGTTTAATGTTGGTAAACAGAATGAAGTCAGTTTTTGTACATTGATTTTTGTATTCAGCAAATTAGATACAATCTTGAACTCTTTTTATTATTTCTAATAATTTATATGTAAATTATTTTGGATTGTCTACATATATGATTAAATAATTCTTAATGATGGAAGTTATTTATTTCTAATCCTTGTGTCTTTTCTTTCTTGCCTTAATGTACTGATCAGGATTCCAGATGCAATGTTAAGCAGAAGTCGTAATATTGGAAATGCTTACATTGCTTCTAATATCAAAGAAAAAAATTCAAGGTTTCACCGTTAAGCATGAAATCTGTTGTGGTTTCTGTAAACACCTTTTATCATACAAAGAACATAACTACTGTTCTTAGTTTACTAGGAATTTTTATCCTGATTGAATATCAGATTTTCTCCTAATCTATTGATTTATTTTATCCATATTGTTAAATGTGATCAATTACATTGATTTAAAGATAAACAATATGACTTTAGTAAGATAAACTCAGCTTGATATAATTGCATTATATTTTTTAAATAAATAATGCTGGATTCCATTTGCTAATAGTATTTAATTTAGAATTTATGTAGATGCTCTTATATATATTTTGGATTGAAAGTAGTATGATGCTTGTCATGATTGAGTATCATGATTTCATGATTTAGTATCATGTTTTCATGATTATTAGTTTTTTGGGTCTTATCTCCCTCTTGTTGGAGAGGAGCAGAGGGAATCAATCATGAGTGCTTTATCAACTTAAACATTGTTTGACTTTGTTGATTCTATTACATACTCACAGTTTTAAAAAATTAATTTCTACTGCTATCCTCTCTGCTTTCTTTGTGTTTATTTTGCTATTCTTTTTTCTAATGTTTAGCTTCTTAATTTTCAGGCTTTTTTACCTTCTACTACATACACTGATAGGAATGAACTTCCTTCTAATCTCTGTTTTATCTATACCCATCAATTTTAAATTGTAGTGCTTTCCTTATTATTCAGTTAAAATATATTCTAATATTCATTATAATCTTTTAACAAAAAGAATATTCAGAATATATTTCTTAATATCCAAATATATGTTATTGTCTATTAATTGTGTTGGGGTCACAACAAATGCTCTATGTAATTTCAAACATTGGGATTTATTCAAACTTCCTTTGTGACCATTTTTTATAAATATGTGACATGTGCTTGAAAAGAATATATGTCCTGCAGCCATTTGAACTTAATATTCTATTTATAACTACTATGTTAACTTTTTGGACTTCCCTGATAGCTCAGCTGGTAAAGAATCTGCCTGCAATGCAGGAGACCTGGCTTCCATCCCTGGGTTGGGAAGATCCCCTCGAGAAGGAAAAGGCTACCCACTCCAGTATCCTGGCCTGGAGAATTCCACGGACTATATAGTCCATGGGGTCGCAAAAAGTCGGACACAACTGAGCGACTTTCACTTTCATCCTACACTCAGGATTCTGCCATGAAAAGAAGGACTCACGTCAACTTTTTAATGACACTGTTCAAATTCTCTAGATCCTAACTGATGTTTGATTTAATTATTCCATCAGTTACTAAAATATGTGTATTAAAATTGTCTGATTAGTTTTATATATTTGTCTACATCTTCTTGTATTTCTATTTTTTTTCTTTATATATTTTGAGAAAATGTTATGACATGCATAAGATTGTTATGTCTTCCTGATGAATCAAGCTTTTTAGTATTATGAAATGACCTTCTTATCTCTAGTAAATCTTTTTGCTGTAAGTTATCAATATGACCACACTAGCATTCTTTTAGTGAGTGTTTGGCAGCAGTGTATTTTTTTTCCCCTTCATTTTCAATCTCTACGTACCTTTATGCATAGAATGTTGAGTTTTTGTAGAAATCCCAAATAAGTTTTTCTTTCTTGCATTTCAATATTCATTCTAATCTCTTTTTTTTTAACTTCTACACAGTATTTAGATCCATTAAAGGTAATATATATTTCTGTGTGTTTTACATTTTCCTTCCTTGTTCTATGTTCATTTTACTCTTCTCTGCCTTGTTTTGAAATTTGTTAACTACTGCACAACTGCACTCATCTCACACACTAGTAAGGTGGTGCTCAAACTTCTCCAAGCCAGGCTTCAGCAATACATGAACCGAGAACTTCCAGATGTTCAACCTGGTTTTAGAAAAGGCAGAGGAACCAGAGATCAAATTGCCAATATCCGCTGGATCATCGAAAAAGCAAGAGAGTTCCAGGAAAACATCTATTTCTGCTTTATTGACTTTGCCAAAGCCTTCAACTGTGTGGATCACAATAAACTGTGGAAAATTCTGAAAGAGAGGGAATACCACACCACCTGACATGCCTCTTGAGAAACCTGTATGCAGGTCAGGAAGCAACAGTTAGAACTGGACATGGAACAACAGACTGGTTCCAAATAGGAAAAGGAGTACCTCAAGGCTGTATATTGTCACCCTGCTTATTTAACTTATATGCAGAGACATCATGAGAAACACTGGGCTGGAAGAAGCACAAGCTGGAATCAAGATTGCCAGGAGAAATATCAATAACCTCAGAAATGCAGATGACACCACCCTTATGGCAAAGAGTGAAGAGGAACTAAAAAGTCTCTTGATGAAAGTGAAAGAGGAAAGTGAAAAAGTTGGCTTAACATTCAGAAAACTAAGATCATGACATCTGGTCCCATCACCTCATGGGAAATAGATGGGGAGAAAGTGGAAACAGTGTCAGACTTCATTTTTTTGGGCTCCAAAATCACTGCAGATGGTGACTGCAGTCATGAAATTAAAAGACGCTTACTCCTTGGAAGGAAAGTTATGACCAACCTAGATAGCATATTAAAAAGCAGAGATGTTACTTTGTCAACAAAGGTCTGTCTGGTCAAGGCTATGGTTTTTCCAGTGGTCATGTGTGGATGTGAGGGTTGGATTGTGAAGAAAGCTGAGCACCGAAAAATTGATGCTTTTGAACTATGGTGTTGGAGAAGACTTTTGAGAGTCTCTTGGACTGCAAGGAGATCCAACCAGTGCATCCTGAAGGAGATCAGTCCTGGGTGTTCATTGGAAGCACTGATGTTGAAGCTAAAACTCCAATACTTTGGCCACCTCATGCGAAGAGTTGACTCATTGGAAAAGTCCCTGATGCTGGGAGGGACTGGAGGCAGGAGGAGAAGGGGACAGAGGATGAGATGGCTGGATGGCATCACCGACTCGATGGGCATGAGTTTGAGTAAACTCCGGGAGTTTGTGATGGACAGGGAGGCCTGGTGTGCTGTGATTCATGGGGTCGCAAAGAGTCGGACATGGCTGAGTGACTGAACTGAACTGATTGAAGGATTTTATATTTAATTTTTCTGTAAGTTTGAAATATATACTCTTCTTCTATTCTTTGTGTATTACCCCAAAATTACCATTGTTTTTAACTCTCTTCATCCATGAAAAGCCTTTAGCATACCTCAATTCCTTAATGGGATTTCACTACTGATATGATACTGTTGTTGGATATGTGATCTCTGTATTTTTACATCCATGAGTGTAATTATTTATACAATCAATATTCATATAGATTGACCTATAGGCTTGTAAGTTTTTATTGCAAACCTCTGAGCTTCAAACTTTCAATTATTTTATATTTTGACAGGCAAAGTTATATAAACTTTATATTACTTGTCACCTCCAGTAAAATCTGATCAGTATGTCCCAACTGTCCACATTACTATCTCTACAGAGAAATGTGTGACAATTCATTTAAAATGGAATAAAGACTATAAATAGGTTCAAGTCATTTCACGTCAGGTTTACCTTACCTCAGATAAGTTCAGATCAAATCTTGCTGTTCTTAGCAGGCTTGGGATTTGGAATTGTGGATAAGAGATTGTGGGGCTTCCCTGGTGGCTCAGGGGTAAAGAATCTGCCTGCAATGCCAGACACTTGATCCCAGGGTTGGGAAGATCCCCTGGAGAAGGAAATGTCAACCCACTCCTGTAGTCTTGCCTGGGAAATCCCATGGTCAGAGGAGCCTGGCTGGCTACAGTCCATGGGGCCACAAGAGTCAGACACCACTTAGCAACTAAACCACCACCACATAAAAGATTGGAGGCAGAGTTTACAGAATATCTGGTTTGTAGACGCTTCATAAATGCTGTTACTTCATCTGTCAGCAAGATTTTTTACGTAACTCTTTTTAGCTAGATGGTGGGGTTTGGGGGTACTGTGTCTTTATCATTGCAAGTCCACCAGTCTAACTGGCACACATTCCTGCACCCAACATGCTTTTGCTGGAAAAGCTGGAACAATGAGCTTGTGATGCTGGTTTAACTTCACAGACAGCAGGCTCAGAGCAGGAGAGGCATCTGAACACACAGAGTCTCAGACTTTGTTACTCTCACATTATCCTGACTCTGAGAGTGGGAAGAAAATATGACAGCTGGATGAAAACAAGAGACTCAAACCAAACAATGAAGGGCAACCGACAGTCAAGGAACAAAAGAAAATCTTCCTCACAGACAAATGATGTGGAGGAAGATCCTGACAGGACCACTGGAAGGGAAGCAGACAAGGGGGTGGTAATCAGCATCCACCTGTCTTGGATGGAGATATGAATAATCGGTTTCAGCTGGAAGGGCTTTACAGCTTCATAGATTTTATGCAGAAATAAATTATTTTCAACATGGATTCAACATTTATTACATCAATTACATCATTATTCACATCTCTCTCCTAGAATGGTCCGACATGCATGCATTTTAAAATATGGATTTACAGAACTTCTTTTTATAAATCTCTCTTTTAAAAACCATTAGCTATTTTAAAGGGAAAAACCTTATTCTCTTAGTGGTTTCGAGTTTCCAAGCCCTGAAGAAGAAAGGACTGAAGAGTTAAATCTATCCTTGATAAACTCCTCAACTCACAACATCAAACAATCTTGGAGGTTAAAAGTGAACACTCTCTTTAAAATAATCTCAGAGAGACCTAAACAAATTGTTGCTGCCTTGTACATGAATTCATTAACTGTATGAGAATTACTCACGCTATTTGGAGCCATTAGAAGCAGAAAGACTGAAAAATAAGAAAGCAATGCTGAAGCAGAACATCAAAGGATAAAATCACCTAACACTTCAATTGATGCAGAGAAATGATTGCTTTCTTAAATTGTTGGTGGGAGAATGAAGTGTTATAATATAACCTTTTAGGAAATTAATCTGGCAATGTTGGTACAAATAAAAAAACAATTTGACACAGCAATATCACTTTTGGGAAATCTAGCCTATAAAAATAAAAGTGCCAGTACATGACATTCTGCATACATATATGTTTATTCTTTCAACAAGTATTTATTGAGGGCCTACTCTGTGCCCATCATGAAAGATAGGCAAAGGTTCTGGTCTTACAAAGCTTGCATTCCAAGGGACAGAGGGGGATGATAAATATATAAGGAAAAGTATACGAGATAAATGTTATCTAGAGACTAAATAGAGTGATGTGATGATGTGCAACTTTGAAATGGGTGATAAAGAAAGGGCATTCTAAGCAGGTGACATTTAAGGTAAGACTTGACCAATAAGAATCTGGCCTTGAAAAACTGCAATAATGTTTATACTTGTAAAATCTGAAATAACCTGAACTGAAGCAACAAAGTGCTGGTTAGATTAATTACCTTATGGAATGTCATATGTCTACTAAAATAATGCCCAATTGGCATTGCAAACTTAAACATACCTTACAATTTAATTTCTCCTCTTGCTTTCAAAAGTTCTGCTCAATTTGCAGTCTGTCTCATTGAATGTATGGTGACTCTTCCATGAGTTTTTAGGATAAAAGCCTTGGTACCATTCTTGACTCTGCATTTTGTTTAACAACCCATATCTGATCCCTCAGCAAATCTGGGAACTCAACTTTGAAAATCTATCCAGAATGTTGTTGCTTCTTGCTGCGCCTACTTCCACCATCCTGTTCCATCCTCTCCTTCCTAGATGATTATAACCACCTTCCAACTGGGCTCCCTGCTCAGACCCTTGTTACCCTCCAGTCTGTTCTCAGCACAGCAGCCCAAGTGATCCTGTTAAATGTCAATCGCGGGGTGCTATTCCTTGGATCAAAACCATTCAGTCTCTTTCAGAGCAAAATACTTTTAATACTCAGCAGGGGCTGTCCCCCATCAGTGCTCTGACCTCCATCCTTTCTAATCCATCCTTCGACCAGTCACTTTACCCCTAGTTGTTACTTGAACATGCAAGGACACTCCCCACCACAGGGGCTGGGTACTTAGGCTTCCCCTTCCCCAAATATAATGCTCTTCCCACTAAAGTCCTCACCAGTTACACTGAAACGCAACCATCAATACTTCTAACCCCACCTCTTACTTTATTTTTCTCCTCACTATGTATTTTACTCAATTTTACTGTACATTGTCTCTCTCCCCATTATTAGACTACAAGTTTTAGGAAGGCCAAGTTTTGTTTTCTTTTTTTAAACTTTTAATTTTATATCAGGGTACAATCGATTAACAATGTTTTGATAGTTTTAGGTGGATAGCAAAGGGACTCAGCTATATATCCATTCTCCCCTAAACTTCCCTCCCACACATTATATTGAACAGAGTTCTCTGTGCTATGCAGAACACCCGTGTTGGTTCTCCGGGACTTCCCAGCTGGCACCAGTGGTAAAGAACCCGCCTGCCAATACTCCTGCATATAAGAGATGTGGGCTCAATCCCTGGGGGTGGAAGATCCCCTGGAGGAGAGCATGGCAGCCCACTCCATTCTTTTCTGGAGAATCCCATAGACAGAGGAGCCTGGCAGGCTACAGTCCAGACAGTCACAAAGAGTCGGACATGACTGAAGCAACTTAGCGTGACATGGCACATTGGTTATCCATTTTAACTATGTTTTTTAAAAGACATTCACAAAATTAAATTGATATATATGTACATATGTATGAGTTCATAGATTCTTGTTGCAGAATATAAATCAGACTATTCACATTGATTCCCTCAAGGGGGTAGAAGCAAAGGCAATGAGGCAGTTCACTATTGCTTTTCCTCAAGCATTTATGAATTAATGGACCTTTTATTATACGGGTTACATTTGTGACCTTTTGAAAAAAAGCATTATAATTTAATTTTACATAAAACCCATTGATGTTAGCAAGAAAATGGACTTAAACTCCTCCAATTCAAAGAGTAACACATTTATCTATTTCACCATTTTTATCTGTATAAACTGGACTCACATGAACATTCAGGCTTGGTAATTATTCATATAATCAAAGATCTGGAAATTTCAATGTATTCTGGACTTCACAGAGCTAGAAGCCATCCCAGGCTTCCTCAGTAAAAACATAGCTCCTGCATCATGACCAAGGATAATCTAAACAAAGGCTGAACAAATCAACCCTCATCCAAGGGGTGTGTTTCATACTCTGATTAATATTAGCATTAGGGGAGCATTTAAGGTGACTGAAAACAAACAAATATCATGTGTATACAGTCTTTTCTTATTTTGTTTTTCTCCAAAAGAAACAGTATCAGAGACAAACAAAAACACAGATAAAGAGGGTGTAGGACTGAACAGCAGACTCTGAGGCCTTCCCTGGGTAGCCTCTGAGACAGCCGAATGGAAGATTTAGGGGTCTGCGGAACCAGAAAATTTACAAATCATGATGTGGGCAGGATGAAGAGCAGAAAAGTATGTGACTTCTCTAATAAAGTTGAAGAAATTCTTGAAATAAATGAGACAAGATAACTGTCTTCAACTGTTTTAAGAAACAAGTTGACTGTTATGTGAGCAGATTGTAAAGCGTCTGCCTGCAATGCAGGAGACCTGGGTTCGATCCCTGGGTTGGGAAGATCCCCTGGAGGAGGAAATGTCAACCCACTCCAGTAGTCTTGCCTGGAAAACTCCATGGACAGAGCAGCCTGGTAGACTACAGTCCATGGGGTTGCAAAGAGTCAGACACGATTGAGTGACTTCACTTTCACTTTTCTTTCAGAATACATCAGTAAAATTAGTGAAGGGAAGGCTCAAGAAGGCAACTTGTTTGATATTAGGAAAAACAAACTGTTTGGAAACCAGAGTTGGCCAATAGTGGAATGAACAGCCAAGTACTGGGTTGACCAAGAAGTTTGTTCGGGTAGAAAAATCAGAACAAACTTTTTGGCCAACCCATATAATAACAAACCTCCTAAGGAATTCAAGCAGAGAGTACCTAGGTAACCAAAGACAGAAGTACAATGCATGGCATCACTTACCCAGTGGGAGATTACATCATTAAGATCCCTTCTGATTTTCAGTTCTAGGAGTCCATGTACTCGGACTCTTTGGTTACAAATGATAGAAACTTTTTTTTTTGTTGTTTGTTTTAAACTTGCACAATGGAAAACCTCCAATTAGATCCTATCTTTAGATAAGGCTTAATTCAAGAATTTAAGGTTCTGTGTCTCTTATCTCCCTCCCTTAAATCTTTTTTTCCCCCCTGAATTCTCAGGCAGTTTCAGTATGTCAGCAAAGGTCTTCAACAATCCCAGCTTATGTTATCCTCATACTTTGAAATCCTCAAGAGAGGCAATGACTCATGCAGGAGGATCTAGGGGGAAACCTTGATTGTCCCAGTTCTGTTCATGTTCAGCATTCAGGTAGGTGGGACTCACTGCTTGGATAGTGGGTCGTGAGCCTGTACCTGTCATAGGCAAGGAAGGGCCATGTGAATGACAATTCCACCAGGTGCGGGTAGACCATTTCTCCAAAGGAAAACTATACTGTGCAGAAAAGGAATCAAGATCCACTATATTCTGAAAAAAAAATCACATAAAGCCAAAAAGTTTGTTATATACATTTGATCACTTAGGTGAATTCAAAATGAGGTAACAAAGAATATAGTCACCTTGGCTCAGATGGTAAAGAACCTGCCTGCAATGCAGGAGACCTGGATTTGATCCCTGGGTCGGGAAGATATCCTGGAGAAGGGAATGGCTACCCACTCCAGGATTCTTGCCTAGGAAATCCCATGGACAGAAGAGCCTAGAGGGCTATAGCCTACAGGGTTGCAAAGAGGCGGACACAACTCAGTGACTAACACTTTCACTTTCTTTTTCACTTCACAGTCACCCTTTTGAACCTTACAATTAAGAAGGCACTTCCAAAAACCACTACAATATTGTAAAGTAATTAGCTTCCAACTAATAAAAATAAATGGAAAAAAAAATAATAAACCTGATACAAATGCAAAAAAAAAAAAAAAGAAGGCACTTCCCTTGTAGCTCAGTTGGTAAAGAATCTGCTTGCAGTGCAGGAGACCCAGGTTCAATCCCTGGGTTGGGAAGATTCCCTGGAGAAGGAAATGGCAACCCACTCGAGTATCCTTGCCTGGAAAATCTCATGGACAGAGGAGGCTGGTGGGCTGCAGTCCACGGGGTCCCAAAGAGTTGGGCATGACTGAGCGACTAACACTTACTTACTTTAAAAAAGAGAAGGCACTGAATCGTCTCACATGTTTTGGCTTAGAGAGCACTTTCCAGAATTAAGGGAGAAAATCATGCTGTTTTCACCACTGCACTGCAATGGGATGGTACTAGGATAAGGAGATGTGTGCTGTCACTGAATATGTTTCTATAACAGATGGGAATTGCTTTTTCTTGAAATAGCTACTGATGTGGGGATGTTAAGATTAGCTAGGGCAATGGTGTTCCATTTGGAGCAACTTGTATTATGATAATCAACCTACCAGAAGGAACTGTTAGTCATCCTTTCCCTGTTTAGAGGCAGAGCTTTGCAAATGAAAGAGAACAATATACATGTAAGATATACGTACTGTGTATATGTTTTCTCTTCTCCTACATATATGCAGACATTTATAGACTATGACCAAAATGAATCTACATGTTTCTGAAAAAAGGCAGAAAAGCCTCATGAGCAAGAGCAAGGTTTGGGGACCACTCTTTTCAAGTTCAGATCCTGACTCCATCGCTTACCAGGGTATCTCATTATTTATTTTTTTTTCTCATCTACTGCTAATAATAGCAACCATCCCATAGATGATTCAATAGATTAAACGAGTTAACAGCTGAAAAAGAATTTTAAAAGATGCCTAGAACTCCATGAGTGCACAAGAAAGTTGGTGATTATTACTATTATAGTCACCAATTTTCTATGTGACTTCACATATCACTTACAACCCCAGGGCCCCCGTTCCCTCTCCCCAACAGCTGTGCAGGGGTTCTAAGGAGTGAAGTTCCCACGGAATTCTAGCATGCTTTGTTTCACTCTGCTCAGAATATTTTCAATCTTGTGATTTTTCATTATGAACATATCAAACAGCAGCCAAAACAATAGTCTAGGCTTTCAGAAACAAGATACCCTTCCAAAAGATAAGCTAACAGACAAGGAAATTGGCCTAGTAATGAATCGTTTCTATTAAAAATCCGTATGCAATAGTTTGGAACCAAAGTAATTCTGTAAGTGTGAGTTTTTCAAAAAGGAGAAATATCAGAAATTGAGCATTTAATTTCTTGAGATGAATTAGGTCTTGATCAAGTAGTGTTTGTGACATGAATAGTACATATATTCAAAGAGGAAGACAGGAAGAAAATGAAAACCAATTTTATAATGTTGCATTGTAAAATAAATTCATCATCACTTATTAGTGGTTAATTCAAATGTCAGAAAATTGTGAGGTACAGACTTATTCTGGGCCCAGCTTACTTTATAGAGAAATAATTTAAAAATGGAAGATGATGGTTTCCAGAACTTAAATTGTTGTATATGTCACCAAGTTTACTTCTAACTTTCTTCCCATGAAGATGATTTGCTGGATATGAATGGAAACTTTCCCTTTTGGAATCCCCCATCTGTCACTGTATAAATTGGATTCAGAGAAAGTAATTTGGTTGCTGCAAATAGGATTTCAGCATCACAGGTAGGCCAGGCAGTAGAACAAGGCAATTCTCAGAAATGAAGACCCAGTTTCAGGAAACCAGCCGTTTTAGGGAAGAATGGGGAGAGAAATCTAGCAAATATTTTAACTCAAAGCCAAATTATCCTCAAACAAAACACAGGCATTTTGTGAATTTCCAAGAAGCATCAATTACCTCAATGGTTGCTAATGCCTTTTAGCTGTTATGATGTCACCTAATGTAGTTTAACAACTATAGTTGAGAAAGGTGGACTAAACAGGGAGGAAAGAAAACTAGCTAATGATGGATATGCACAATATAGATGCAGCCTAGCTTGTTGACAGCCTGAGCAAGTGATAATACTTATTCCAGTGAGATTTTTTGCCTGTATTTGGATTTAGAGCTACCAGGAAGGTAAAGCTGGAAAGAATTTTAGAAGACATCTAGTTCAATCTTTCATCTCAGGCATGAATCTCTGTCATAATCGTCCTCAAAAGTAGACTTTCGTCTTGACTAGAATACACCCAGTGGTATTTTCCAGAACAATTTATCACAACATTATGCAATGTGGATTCTGAAAAAGTTTCTTTTAAAATGGAGTATAAATTGATCTCCTGGGAACTTTAACAGTTTAATCCTAGATTTACTCCCTTAGACTTTCTCTATAATTACTAAAATACATTTATTCAGTAGCTGTGTATTAAACCTCCGTCACATGTAATCCACTCTTTTAAAAATCCATCCATGTATAGGGGATACCACAATTAAAAAAAAAAGTAGTTGGTGCCCTCAGCTGCTTACAGAGACAAAAGAGAGGGATGCAATTAGTTTCAGTACAGATCAGTTTTATGGTACAAGCTACAAGAGAAATGCAAGCAAGACTTTATTATTTCAGTGGAGAGAGGAATCACTTCCTCCTAAGGTCTATAGTGAAGGCTTCTCAGAGGCAAGAGGATGGCAAAGTGATATCACAGAGGGACTCTAGAGCATGGGTAAGGCAAAGGTGAGGAGTTTTGGGTCTTGATGTCTCCCGGATTTTCAGCTGTGCACTAAGATGGTGAATGCTGAAAATGTTCTGTCACTGCATGTGGGCAGTTTTTGACATTTGGGCATGTCACAAACTGTCATAAAGCAGTAACAGATGGACTTCAATTTGGTCACTTCCCTGTCTGTGAAGAACAAAAGATGCTAAACTAGAAATGAGTTATTACATTCTCTACAGTTGCACTGTGTGCATATGTATGTGTGTGTCTAATTACATGTTTTTGTTGGTGTATAATACATGTTTGCATGTAATATATATATATATGCAGATATTTATGCATATATATGTCTGTAATATATATTTGTATATATTTATATATATGCAGGTATTTATGCATATATATGTCTGTGATGTGAGATGCTGACATCTCTGTCTGACAAAAAGTGACATCTCTCACCTTGTCAGTCATCTCTGGATTTACTGTAACCTTTCCTGGAGGAGAACCAAGTGAGAAAGTCCCAGATGGATGGAGCTTTAGCAACTGATATGTTATGCTTGTCTAAAATGGAGACTATTGGCCTCACTGATCTCAGGTGGCAGAAATGCAGTGGTGACCACTTCAGGGGAACTAGGCAAGGCTCCAGCATAGTGCCGAGTTTGCTTCTGATTGTACAAGGAACCAGCCCTTTAGAGAATGGGAAACTTGCATTTTAAACGTGACAACTGTTATGCCTTTTGTATTTTCTGTAATTATTGCCTTTTTGTTCTCTGAGTATTAAAGTTCTTTTTGAAAATGTCAGCCTGTCTCAGCTGAGCAAAGGAAAACAAGAAAAGTTGTTTCAATTCATGCATTTGCAATTTTTAAGGGGGAATAGGGGCTCCCTGGAGACTGATGTAGTAGAGGCCACAATAATCTAATGGAGAAGAAGCCCCCAGAAAAAAAAGGACATTTAAGGAAAAGAAGTTAGATGGGCCTATAACAAGCCACCCTATTCACAGAGACAATTGTCTGGACATTTTTTTTATATTATCACATTATGAGATAGTCTATATTTTTCAACATTTTCAAAATTAAATGTTTTATCAAGGAAAAATGCCTGTGCATTGTAGAAAAAGACAGAAGATGCAGTTAAGCATAAAACAAAAAATCAAAATGAGCAACATTCTCTCACCTGAACATTGGTAACCTGGTTTTTTCCCCCTACCTTTTATTTTATAAATTTACATATCTTTTGGCACAAAAGTGCAACTAAATGGAATTTAGTATTTTGACTCTTTTTACTTTTATTATACTGTAAACCTGTTTCGATTGATGGCAGCATTTTTAGTGATGGCACAGCATTGTACAACGTAGTTAATCACCTCTCAATTGTCAGGCGCTTGGTTCCATTTGTATACATTTAATCTGACATTACGATAACTATTCTCATTAGAGAGAAGGGAGGGGAAGTCAGAAGGCACTTTTACAGCTCAAATCATTTCCATTCATCTAGACATTTTATTGTAGCTTCTGGGTCTACTTCAAGCACACCTTAGAGCCTGGGTGGGAAAACTCAAACGACCAAATAGGAAGCACTTCTGACTTTGTGGCCACACAGTCTCTGTTAGAACTTCTCATCTCCACTGTTGTAGCACACACAAAAGCAGTCATAGAAGATGCATGAACAAATGAGCAAGTGTTCAATACATCTTTAATTACCTAGGCAGACAATGTGCTGAATTTGGCCCATGCACCATGATGTGCCATCCTCTGTGTTAGAAGTCACTTCTAATGTTCAGAGTCTTACCTCTAGTCTGTATATAATCTGTTCTACAATTGGCTTAATGTAGCTCAGTGCTCTTCTAGACTTGGAGAAAGCAAAAATGAAGTAGACACAGATTCTGTCCTTGTGGCATTTAACATTCAGTAACACTGGTCTGAGATCAAGATTTTAATAGGAATATGTCCAATCAAGTTTGCGGATACAGCATTTAAAGTTGTCTCCACAGTCAGAATCACAGAAATATGACAATAATGGCCAGTAATAATTCCTCTACCTCAGTTAAACAGACTCAGCCTGGGAACCCTAATATGCAAAAGGAAGACACAGTTATTGAGCAGAAAGCAGAAGTCACAAAACTCTAATACATGTCTTGGAACTCACAAGGAACTCACAAGTGTGACTTTGAGCAACATCTTTAACTTCTCTGTTTCCTCATCTGTAAAAGAGGGATAACAATGGCAGTTAATGAGGATTAAGTGAGGTGGTACATGAGAGGTGTATTTCCCAGTACACAAGTAAGTTCACAATAAATATCAACTATTTTTTTTGAGAGGAAAACAATCATATTTGGGCCCTTAGAAAAATAAATGCCTATAAAATTAGGCAAGATTCTTCACTCATGTGTTCACTAAACATTTTTAAGTTATTCTGTAAGAACACATACAGTAGAAAGAACATACTTGTCTGGGACAAGTCACAACAGAGGAAAGAAAAAAATATATAAATTAGGTACCAGAACTCAAATCTGGAGATCCAAAGTCATTTATAATGACTTGCCTTATAATGCCTTATACTTGCCTATATACATTGCCTAATATATTGTCTAATTCATCACACATATAAAGATACTTTGCATATACTGTGTCTGACCAAGATTGTGCACTTTCTCAAACTTCTCAATCCTGTCTGTTCCCCTCCTCCTATTCAGCTCTTGGATCTGATCCAAGAGCAGCCAGCAGCAGCATACATCATTCTCATGGTCATAAAATTCTGGCTGTGTGCACCAGTGCCTCCCTGGGGGTGAGAGTCATGGGACTCCTGTGCCAGTTTATACCCCCAACCCAAATGATGACTGTCCTCCAGTAACTACCAGGAGGATAAAATAACTCAAAAGGGACAATCTTTTACAAGTAAGGGACAAAAGACAGGAGAGCAGATACTGTGCTTACTCTTTCTCCATCCCTCAGGCCAGTCTGACGTTTCAACCTAACACCCCAAAAGGCATTAACACTCAAGTATGTGTTACATGTGAATTGTGTCTCAGATTCTACCATCCAGGGAACCTAGGCTAAGACACATAATATTTCATCTATTTATCCTCAGACCATCTGAACAGCTACCCTGTGACATAGATGACATTTCTTTTATAAATGAGGAAATGGCTTGCTTCTTGAGTGAAGCAGCTTAACCAGCAAATCAAAACTGGACCCAACATTTGACTCTTAATGAATTTCCATGACACGAAGCTGTTCATAACATTATGTGCTTCCAACAGGGTTTTATAAGCCTTCAGGGCGAAGAAGATACTACAGCTGACTCATTCGCTTCTCTTACCCTCATTTCATACCAACCCAGGGCTCAGAACCAGGGCTTAGAAAAACTCAGTTTTCCACCTGTTGTAAGGAAAAACTTTACTTTGGTCTACTTCCTGTGTGTTTTTCTTTACTACTCACACACATACTTCTGACAACACATCTGGTCACCAAAGGTGGGGACGGTTTTCCCCACAATAAGCAAGTCTCTGACACCAGTTGGGGGGTCATACAACTTAACTCAATTCTAATGCAATGTACCCAGAGATAGCATTAGACTTCACAAGTTAAGGGCTAAATCCCACATGACTGCCAGGGAGTTAATGACTGGAGCAGCCTCAACCCAGATAGGACAGGAGTTTGCAGATGAACACCTTGGCTTCCTTGTACCTAGTGAAGGTCAGTTCTGAGATGTGCTGTTTACACAGTCTCTCAGAGGGTCCCCAGCAGGACAAGTCCTACTTGCCCGCACTGGCGATCCACTCATTCACAAGTCCCTTCTCAGTTCACTTCCATCGCCTCACTTCCCAATCCCCTCACTGGACTTCTAGGATGAACTTGAATATATACCCTATGTACCAAAATATTTGCCCCAGGCCCAGTTTGGCAGACCCCTATCTTGCTTCTTTCAGAGAAAAGTTTTAAAACTAAGTCATGAGCTCCACTGCTAAATTCCAGAGGAGACAGGGCTGTTTTGATCCCTACTGAATAGCTGGCACTTAGCACAGTTTCTGGCGTGTAGCAGATTTTGAATATTTGTTGAATTAAAAATTGATTGAAGCTGACTTGACCCAGCAATGCTCATGAAGAGTTTCCACAAAGATACTTAACAAATCTAACACATTCAACAGATGTCAAGGGTCCCTCCCTTCTCTTTTATCGACTCCTCTCTGGGTCTGTTCCTAGTGATTTTGGAGCAGCTGAACACAACCTAGAGTCTGTGTGACCTTTCCTCTAGGTACATGCCTCCCATCTTCCCCACAACTCCAACCCCTCAGAAGCTTTTAAATACTCATCATTCTCTGATTTGCTGTTCTGTCTGCACTCACCTTTTAACATAAAAGCATCAGTTAGTGGCTACAGTAAAAAAAAAAAAAAAAAGTTACCAAATGGTGCCAATCAATGTCTTATGAGACTCTCCATGGTGCTTTAAAAAATTCATAAAGGATTCCTGAGTTTTTCCTCTCTTATTCCTTCAAGATGCGTAGCCAAGTTTATGATTTCTTATATGCCAGAAACAAGAAAAGGAAGATCAAGTATTTGGAAAAAACATGAAGTTCAATGATGCACTATTTCATTAGATTTGGCTTTCCAGTGAAATCTGGAAGAGGTTACAGTACAGCTGGAGCAAAACTACCACAGTTTGCCAAAGGAGAGACCACCTTGAAGAGTTCACACTTGCCATCTCCCAGTGTCAGGCAGCACTTCCGAAAAACAAACAACAAAAACCCATCCCAGAAAGAAGTAATGCTTACAGGTTGTTGTATCAGTAGCTGTCTTTTATCTGAGAAATCCAGAGGGAAGGACCTTTGCATCTGGCCCTCTTGGTTTACAGATGAGTCATTTGAAACAGAAAGATGGCCACTTGCTCAAAACACACATAACACATCACTGGCAGAGCTAAGGCCAGCTCCTTGGCCTTCTGAGTCTTCCTGATGCTTCTTCACTACATGCTGCCTCCTTAACACCTGTCAAAAGCGGGGAAAATAGTTATATAGGAGGAACATAAGAATGCGGGTAACTGAATTTTGGTGATTCATTTTCCAGGGTTTATATCAGTTTATTTCAAGAATATGTTTATGAAATCAGCCACACTTTCCCCCTAAACTAAGAGCCTTCTTAATTATGTATGCCTCATCCTATTTTCTTTGTCTAACATTTTAGGGACCATGAATCTACTCAATATAGACCTTCTTTTGGTTATGTCTTTTTCTGGGACTGTTTTTCCCGTCAACAAGCCAAGGAAGTTGGACAAGTATAATCAGTAATGTGTACTTTAACCGGCAAATCCTGTGTTCCCAGCAGTTTGGGGGCAGTTATCATTCACAGCATGGGCTTTTCTTGTCCACTGCTGTTTGTCACTGTCTAACATGTATCACTAAGCCACATTTCCTTCGTCTGATATATGCAGGATTGTCGCTATGTTTGCTGGGTGGATGAATGGATAGCTGGAAGGATATAAGATTGAAAGACTCTATCTTCAGAAGAGGTAGACTTCTTACATTGAAATTGTAACTATAAATCATATTGGTACAGTTGAAAATAGAAACTCAACAATTGACATATTGGAAATGTAGCATCTTAGATTCACATGTGTTAATTTGCATATTATCTTAATCTACACATTCATTCATTCACAAATTCATACTCCACACATTTCAGTTATCCTTCCATTTAATCATTCATTTATCATTCTTTCCTTAATTAATCCACCAGTTAACATTTACTGAGCATTAACTGTATGATATTCCTTCGTCAAACTAACTTACTTCTTAAATGATTTGCATGCTAAATTAGACCCAAAAAAAGAACAATAAAAACTTAATTGGTTTGACAAGAAAAGAAATAATAGTTCATGGTCTTCACAAAGGTCTTTCTAATATTAGTTCAGTTATTCAGTCATGTCTGACTCTTTGCAACTATTAGTAAGCCAACATATATTGCTCAAGCTATGAATCAATGTCTATCATCATCATTATTTATAACAAAGCATCTGACAAACAAATATATTCTGGAACAAGAAACACATTGCAGAAAATTTTAGGTCAACTTTAGCCAAGGCACCTTAACAGTTAGAAGAGCTGACTGAATGAACTCCCTCTGCAGATATTCAGACCTAGACTGGATGACCACCCACAAGGGTTATTTTGGTTAATTGTTCTTAATAATGCTGAGGTTATTAATTGCTTTAAGAGGTTAATAAAATATGTTGATCCTTTCTAAAGAAATGCCTGTACACAAACATACAAACACATTTTTGCTTATAAATTCAGAGAATCCATGATTACCAGCATTCCACTCATTCACTTTAAGCACACTTGCTCTGGGAAGAGCATTAGCTGAGAGGCTGGAATAATTGACTTCTAAAAGATTTCAGAGCTTTGAGAGGCCATATTTCCTCTAAGCAGGATGATTTCTTTGTTCCCTCTATTCCAATATAAATGTTTCTAAACCTGGGATGAGTTTACCAACCAACATATACATTTAATGAAGTGGGATTTTGGTTTGTTTTCTGAAGAGTATTTATTAAATCAATGGGGCAATCTAACAATCAATAGCATCTCTGAAGAAAGTAAGAACAAAGCCTCTGCCTCCAAAAAGCTTGCAGTCAAAAATCTAAACCGATGGAAACAACTCATGTCCATCAACAAAAGAATAAAGAAGATGTGAGATATATTAAAATGGAATATTACTAGGCCAAAAAGAAGAATGAAATAGTGCCATTTGCAGCAATATGGATGGACCTAGAGATTATCCTACTAAGTGAAGTAAGTCAGAAAGAGAAAGACAGATACCATATTACTTATATGTATCTGAAACATGATACAAATGATTTACAAAACAGTTTCACAGACACAGAAAACAAACTTATGGTTAACAAAGGGGAAGGGGGGAGAGAGAGATAAATTACGAATATGGGATTAACAGATATATACTCAATAGGTAAAAAGAGATAAACAACAAGGATTTACTGTACAGATCAGAGAACTAATAGTCAACATCTTGTAATAATCTATAAAGGAAAAGAATCAACAAAAAATTCAGGTATATCTCCAAATCACAATGCTGTACACCTAAAACTAATATAATATTGTAAATCAACTATACTAAAAAAATATCTAGACCAATGTTTATGAAGTACCATTAATCTAGCAAGTAATCATCTGTGATGTAGACAGTTTTCAGAAGAAATAGATATCAGTAGAGGTAAGAGAAAAAGTTAAAAAGGCTTGAATGGAGCAAATGGCTATGAATTGAATCTATGTAAGGGGCTGGTAGGGTTGGAGAGGGGCTAAAACATTTAACAATATTCTGCCCAATGGTATGGTTATGTGAGAAAGACAAACTGGTATTTAAATCTGCCAGCAATTTATTTTAGGTATAGGAGACGAGTTACTAAAATTATCATTGAACTTCCAAAAATGATGGAATGGGGAAGGATGTCAAAAATCTGCTCTGCATTCTAGAGTGAAGCTAGAATGTGTTCTTCATACTGACCGGGACTTTGTTTTGAGAGACCACTTTGGTGAGTCATTCAGTCAGAGATATTTCAGTCAAGTACCCACTGATGGTTCTTAGAAAAGCCCAAAGCAGTGACATATTCCAAATGTTTCAGGCCAAGCATTTTGCTTATGAATATAAAAGTTGTCATTCATGGGGGGCACAGTTTCCTCCCTGCAAAAATTTATTATACTTTTATCAAGTGCTACAAACTTCAGTCCCCATTACAGTTGAGTCTAGATCAGAGTAGAGAAGACAGAACTGGGGTCTCTAATCTATGGAGGACCAATGGGCACCTCAATGTGGCTTCAGACCAGGCTCCCAGGAGAGAGATTACCACTGGGAAATCTTCTGTGGGTGTCACAGTAATTATATATTACAGCTACTACTCCCAGTATTTAATTTCGCATCTCCACTATCTTCGTACTGTAATTCTCTCTACTCCCTAGCTTTTCATTACGTACTATCAATTCTACAATTCGACATTAGCTTTTTCTAAGAGAGGGACTTAATTCTTATCTCGGTTAAAATAGATTATAGAGAGTGGCATGATATGAATAAATGTTTTTAAGCTACAAGAGGGGACTGATAGATAAGTTCAGAGCAGGAGGTGATAAGCAGAAATCAGAGCAAGTATGAAAATTCCGCAGAGAGACTCAAAAAGGATACTCAAGAAGGATAGGGTTCACTTGATGTTAGTGAAGTACTCAAGAGAAACATGACTCTCTGAGGACCTCTGAGCAGGAATGCAGTAAATATGCTTGTGGTTTTGGGGGAGTCAGGGTCCTTAGATGCTTTATAACTTAGAGGAGATATGCTCTCCTTGACGTGATCTATGACTGTCCCCAAAATATTATGAACCATTAAACAAGATGTTGATGCATGGTAAGAATTAGGGCATGGGCTTCTCAGGTGGTTCAGTGGTAAAAAATCTGCCTACCAATGCAGGAGATGCAGGTTTGATCCCTGAATCAGGAAGACACCCTGTAGAAGGAAATGGCAACCCACTCCAGAATTCTTGCCTGGGAAATCCCATGGAAAGAGGAACCTGGTGGGCTACAGACCATGGGGTTGCAAAGGAGTTGGGCATGACTGAGCAACTAAACAACAACGAAAAGAATTGGACAGTCAAGAAAAGAAGTGATTTTACAGGAAAATGAGATTTTTCCCTAAAAACACATTTTAAATATACTAAAGAAAACACTTTGGAATGCCAGCTACATGTTTGACAATGATTAGATGTAATTAGATTTTAAGACATACAATATTATGCTCTTTGAATCATTAGTTTTTGGTTCCAATGTTCTCCCAGCAAGTCAACAGATGATGCAGCTGCCCTAGGGAGACTATTCTTTGAAGAAGGTTGCAAAGCCCTGGACACCTGGCTTAATGAAGAGCAATTTATCATTTTAGACTTCTACAGCATTAAAGCATGCAAGGCATTAAAACTAGAATTCATCCTAAGAAGATAATCAGATACATATATATACACACACACACACACGTATATATATATATATACACACAAAAGTGGATAAACAAGGGTGCTCATCTTAAGTTTATCTATAACAGAGTAAAAACTGAAAACAAGCTAATATCTAATGTGTGGGATTCTTTTACCAAATTGCAGCTTAGTCATATGATGAAATATAATACAGCCATTAAAAATTACACTGCATCAAAATGTTAATAAAGGCTATCACCAATCAAAATGATTATGACAGTTGTGGATGGTGTGTTTCTTGATTTTTTTTGGTCATTGTTTTGGTTGCTTAGCAAGCAAAACAACAGAAGTTGTCTAAATTGAGATAGAGAAGAATACTTGTGATCTGGGAAAAACCATTCTATATTTATAATTTAAAAAGGTAGTTATAAAAGTGTATTTGTATGACAAGACTGTCTAAAACATAGATATGTACAGAAAAAAATTAAAGAGCAGATAGTAAAATACTGCTAGGCAATTATTATATTTTAATTTCTCTTCTGTTGTATTTTTTAGTTTTTTTTTTTTTTCCCACTGAACATGAGTTAATTTTTTAGGTTATTAAAAAAAATAAAATGAAGCAGTGGTAAATTTCATCATTAGAACATTTCTATTTTAACAAAGAGTCCTGTCTAAAGTCTTGGTATCAACATCTAGCAGTCCCATTTTAGCCCTTTGCGATGTTTTAGAAATGGTCAGCCACCATTTGGGGAAACAGTATTCTCTATCACTCACTGAGAGGCCAAATTAGGTTTGTGGTGATATCTCCACTTAATGGTGTGGTTGTATGTGTACATGTATAATGTACATATGTATATAATACATACAGTGACAACACTATCCTGATCCTCCCAATAAGCTTCCTGAAAGTGAATGTGTTAGTTGATTAGTTGTGTCTGACTCTTTGCGACCCCATAGACTGTAGCCTGCCAGGCTCCTCTATCCATGGACTTCTCCAGGCAAGAATACTGGAGTGGGTAGCCATTCTCTTCTCCAGGGGATCTTCCCAACCCAGGGATCAAACCCAGGTTTCCTGTTTTGCAGGTAGATTCTGTACTGTCTGAGCTGCCAGAGAAGCCCAATAAGCTTCCTAATGTTCAGTAATTTAGCAGAAAGAAGCTTCCAAAACTGTCAATGTCAATAATCTCCAAGACCAACACAAAATGCACATAACTACAGGCAAAAGTGCCACAGACTATAGGCAAAAACAACAGTTGGACAGCTAGAGTTGGCTTATGGATGTGGAATTTGTAAATTTTCAGTTTTAATGTGCATATTAATCCCCACTACTGCTCCAGCCCCCCTCAAAGCCTTCCACATCCCCTTGTCCTTTCTTCAGCTACTGCAACTCTTCTGCCCAGCAAAGTCCACTCCATCCTTCTTTTCACTACCCATTTTTTAATCCATGGTTTAGGGTCACTCAAGATAACATTGAGGGTATCAGGTGGAAAACCATGAAGAAAAAGTACTGGGCAATTTGAGCGGATTGAATAAAGCACTTTTCCCTCCGTGCAGGCGAGGTTGAAGGAAACTAACGAAACAGCACAGAGCTCCAGGTCCAACAGCAGTTGAAGATCCAGGGTCTGCGGCACCCGAAGTTTACTCACTTACGCACTTGATTAACTTTAACAAAAAGAATATACTATTAACACTATAAACGAATGCTTCCAAATAGGAAAACAATTACAAGCTCAAGCAAAGCTGAAACAACTGCCATAAAAACTGCAAAAGCTAGCAAAAAGCATAGTTTCATTAATTGCCTCATGAAATGCTGTATCACTTTTTCCCTAAATTTTTGGCTGCATATTCTTTGACTGCCTTGTCAAACGACAGTGAATTGCTTCATAAACTGTTATTCGTGATGATATGTAAATTGTTACCATTTAAATCAAAGTTGAGAAAACCCATATGCATCTTTTTTTATTTACTTCAGTTCCATAACTTGTTTTAGGTAATGTCATATAAATGTTTAGGATGACTTTGAAATTATGATTGGAAAATGTTTACCAAGTTTCTTTTAATGTGTCATGTATGATTTGGAAGAATTTTCTACAGACTAGATTTTTGGCTGTATATATTTCAAATCTTACTTATTCTCCAGGACCCAGGTACTTCGGTATCAGGCACTGTCAGACATGTCACAATTCAACTCTCGCCAGGCATTTTCTTATGGCGAAGTCAGATGAACCAATGCAGGGGGTTATAGGAGTACTTCTGGAAGCCATTCCTCTACTAGGAAGGCTACCCATGGAAGTCTATTCACAGAATGACTGTGAACCATGTAAAAATGATACCCCACTACTGATTTTCAAATATCTTTTGATATTGATTTCTAACATAAATCCACAGTGATAAGAGAACAGACTCTGTATGATTTCAATACCTTTAGACCATGAAATCTTTGCACCTTGTTTTATGTCCCTGGATACGTTCCAGTGTCTCTGAGTTTATAGTCTATGGGAACTTGAATAGAATTTGTATCCTACTGCTGTGTGAAAATTGCATAATCTTAATTATGTTGAATTGGTTCATGATGCTTTTCAGGTCTACTATATCCTTCTATTTTTCTGTCTATTCATTCTACCAACTTGTGAGAGTTTGATATTAAAACTCCAACTAAAAATCTCAATTTATCTACTTAAGAAATAATTGCAATATAGAGTGGAACTATATGTAACTTTGTTCTGTATTTTCCAAGTCTCCTATAAATGTGTTGTCGTACTTTCATAATTTACAAAATAAAAAAAGAAAGAAAAAGTTGATGTCCCACTCAATCCAAACTAAATATATAAGCAACTCATGCTCCCCTTAATGAGATTCCTCAAATTACCTGACACAGAGTAGTACAAAGGTAAAGCGGAATAGAAAGAGAAGGCTATCTTATGCCATAAAAGTTGAAGTTGGTGTACAACACATTATCCAAATCTTAACAGCTAAAAACAACACCCATTTGTTAGCTCACAGTTCTGTAAGTCAGAAGTTCTCTAAAATTTCTGCTCAGGATATCACAGAGCTAAAATCAAGATGCCAGGTTGTGTCCACACTTGGAACATCTGGGGAGAAATCTGCTTCCAAGTTGATTCAGGTTGTTGGCCGAATTTAGGACTTTACAGCTACAGGACCGGGGTCCTTGTTTCCTTAAAAGCTGTCAACTGAGGGCTTCCATCAACTCCTGAAAGGTGCCTGTGACCCTTACTTTGTGACCTCTTATCTTGTGATCCTCTCCATCTTCACGCCAGTGGTGATACATCAAGTCCTGTGCCTGCTTTAAATCTTTCTGCCTTCCTCTTCTGCCTCCAGTTGTAGAAAGCTATCCATAGTTGAGGGCTTTTGTGATTAGATCAATCGCACCCTGAATTCCTAAATTAATGCCAATTCTGCAATACTATTATACTACATAATCATGAAGTAATATCTCATCATATTTATAGGCTCCAGGGATTAAGACATACAATCTTGAGGATCAGGTTTAGAATTCTATTAGGAGACGTTATTTAACAAAGTATCCAAAAACACGTGACCATATCAATACGTTGGTGGGGTCCCTCCCAGGGCCTGGAAGGGACCTGTACAAGTGAAGGGCACTGAAAGATGAGGGCATTATTATTAGAACCCAGAGGGTATACCTATACAGAGATGTACTTTAGCAGAGGGATGAAGCCATTACAGTGACTCAGCATTAATGGAGCCTAAGGAATAAGCACCCCAGTTTCACTATCTTAGGATCTACTTTCTGGTTCCTTCCATTCATTAAATCCACTGGAAATCAGAAAACAAAGGAGCCCATTGATACTATCAATGCCTATCAGGCTCCTTGGGCACAAAGGAAGGTGAAGATACTCAAAACAGATTTGAAAACAAAATGAAAACGTCCATCCCAATGATGGATCTCTTTCTCTAATATTTTAGTTCTTACTGACGGATGCTATGGTGTTGGCAATCATACTCTGCTTTCTAGTACTTGAATTATAGTGTAAGTAGATAAGGACATTCCTACCTCCAGATTGTAAATTAAATAAAAGAGAAGGCATAAATCTTAATTTTCTTCCACAACCCACAACAACAACATTTTTTTGAGCTCCTTAATAGCAGGATCTACATGAGATAATTGTTAAATTCTTGACTGACAGCACTGTTTTTGGCACATAATTAAGGATATGATTTATCATCCAAACAGGGATACTTCTGCCAGTGTAAAGGGATGCTATTTCTTGATATAATTACATTGTTGTTATTGTTTACTTGCTAAGTCTCTTTTGTGACTTCATGGACTGTAGCCCACCAGGCTCCTCTGTTCATGACATTTTCCAGGCAAGAATATTGGAGAAGGCTGCCATTTCCTTCCCCAGGAGATCTTCCTGACCCAGGGATCAAAGCCACATATCCTTCATTGGCAGGAGGATTCTTAACCACTAAGACACCAGGGAAGCTTATACTGCATCAAAAAATATTAGCTGAGGGCAGCCCAGATGAAGTAGGATATATGGTTACACAATGGAAGATTTTAAAATACATTGATTAGTAAATGAAGGAAAGGGAAGAAGAAAGCTTTACTGGAGTTGACTCATTAGAAAAGCCCCTGATGCTAGGAAAGACTGAAGACAGGAGGAGAAGGGGATGACAGAGGATGAGATGGTCGGATGGCATCATTGACTCAATCAACATGAGTTTGAACAAGTTCTGAAGACAGTGAGGGACAGAACTGGTGTGCTACAGTCCATGGAATCACAAAGAGTTGGACACAACTGAGTGACTAAACAACAAAGTTTTACCGGAATGTTCCATTACTGCCCTGTGTCCCTGTGCTCTCTTCCTGTGTTCTATTCTCTACTCCTTTGACTTTTATTATCAGCTATTTATCTCTATCCCTGACCTTTCTCTGGAGATTTACACTGTAATTTCTTAAGGACCATAAAAGCTTTTAATCCAACATGTCCGTAACTAAGGGTACTACTTTTTACTCATGTATACTGTTCTCCTGTCTTTCCTATACTTGCAAATAACACCACAAACTGACTCCGAGAAGTGACTGACTTTAGTAATGGACACCTATCTTACCCCGATAACTTCCACTCAGTCAATTGTCAACTCGTGTCATTCTGTCTCTTTTATTCTCTCTCATGTTACTATTACTACCCTTTCCAGGTTTCTATCAGATTTCCACTGTGCTACGTACTACTTTAGCTACTTAACTGGGCTCTCACTTCTAATCTCTCACTTTTTCAGTCAAATTGTGACTCTAGGACTGAAATCATTAGCCCACTGTACAAATGGCATCATAAAGGGTCTTTGATAAGTGATGTGCTCACTTAGTTGTGTACAACTCTTCGTGACCCTTTCTACTGTAGCCTGTCAGGATCCTCTGTCCATGGGATTTTTTCAGGCAAGAATACTGGAGTGGGTTACCATTTCCTCCTCCAAGGGAACTTCTCGACAGAGGGATCGACCGAGGGATTGAACCCGCCTCTTCTGCGTCTCCTTCATTGGCAGGGGGACTCTTTACCACTGAGCCACCTGGGAAGCTCTTGATAAGTGTGGTGTCTGTATAATGAAATCAAGCCTCCCGAACTGATGTTCAAGGGTTCTCATAATCTGACTCAATCCTATCTTGTCAACTTCACCCACCACTCTGTCCTCCAGATATCTTAGGTAACCAAACTTCCCCTAATGTATATTTACACTTTTGGACATCTACAACTGCAAAGGATTCCTAGTTTTCTTTTTAGTGATATCCTGGTACTGACATGTAGTGTTTTCCAATTTCCATGGTGCAAACACATTTATGATAGTCTATCCCAAGCAACCAGTGGGGTGTCAGTAAATGCTGATTTAGGGAAAGGTGTGCACATTCAGCTCTCAGGAGTGAGCCCCAGCATTTAACAACTCCCCTTGTCTGCTTGTAAAAATCCTACACATTCTTCAAGGGTCAGATCAAGTGACTGCATCTTCTAGGATATTTCTGTTTCCACTTTTCATCCCAACTCTGGATCATTTAGAATTACCTTACCCCTCTTAACATGACTTGCATAGATTTATAGCACATTCTTCATTCTATCTTAAATCCTAGCAAGCAGGTGAGCTAACAATAAATCTCATCTAAAATGCGTGATGGTTTCTTCCTTGACACATTGCACTCTGCATTGCTCAAGTCAATAGCCTTCCTAAGCGCAGGTCTGCTTTAGATTCAGGGCTATTTCACTATTTATCACAGTTGGACTTTTATTATTTTGTGAAGAAATCTTTAAGATACAACATAAACAGTGTGCATTTCCTCCAGCCTTTCATTCTGTGCCTTAGAGTCAAGGGTCATGATACACCATGAGGCCAAAGAACTTGGCTTTCAGAATCATGGGATCCTATAAACTCAGGAACTCTGAATCACAGGAGTGGGCAAAATGATCTGAAACTCAGCTCACAAAAATAACTTTTCCCTAAACTTGTACAGTGCAGGTCACCTAGCTCATGTAACACTTCGTATCATCCAAAGGGTGTATGTTCAACAGATCTGCCTGGCTCTGTCACGTCCTATCTGTGTGACTTTAGAAAAGTTACTTACTCTATCTGTGCTTCCATTTCCTCATGAATAAAACAGAAGCAGTAATTCCTAATGCATAGAACCACTGTAGAATTAAAGAAAATAATGTTTATAAAGTGTTTAATAGAGTAAGTAGGGCTTTTCTGGTTGTTTAGATGATAAAGAATCTGCCTGCAATGCAGGAGACCTGGGTTTGATCCCTGGGTCAGAAAGACCCCTGGAGAAGGGAATGGCAACCCACTCCAGTATTCTGGCCTGGAGAATCCCAAGGACAGAGGAGCCTGGTGGACTGTAGTCCATGAGGTCTCAAAGAGTCAGACACAGCTGAGCAACTAACACTTTCACTTTCAGTACAATAACCAGGCCCCTACCCAGTTAAGTTGAGGTCACAGTAGTAATAATGGCCTTTATAATTCATATCCAATATTAACAACTCCAATGTGAAAAAATATTATTCACTTCCTTCTCATGGCTATATCATACCTGTCCTGGCATCAGGGGGCATCTGTGAAACAAGCATGTATGTTACATTTGTTCTCATGATTCTTGAGCATCATTATGCAATCTCTGTGGTTAATGTACAAGTGGAAGCTATAGTTTAATCATTAGTTTTTTCTTCATATGTTTTTTATAATTAAGATTGTCTTTAGCTCTTTATTAGAAGACTTTGCTTTGCCATATGACTATTTTCTTTCTCCTTTCATGAACTCCTTTAAAAATCAATCCTCAATACGTATTGTTAGTTAACAATTTTATATATAGCAGCATGTATATGTTAATTCTAACCTACTGTATAGCACAAGAAACTACACTCAATATTTTGAAATAACCTATAAGGAAAAAGGATCTGAAAGAAATACATATATATATATATATATATACACAAACACATACATATATATATACCCATACACACACACAAATATATATATATATATAAAACAGAATCACTGTCCTATATACCTGAAACTAACACAACATTGTAAATCAACAATACTTTAATAATTTTTTTAAAAGCCAGTCTAAGCTTCGTTCCAAAACAATACAAATTAAAACAAAAATGTATACTTAATTAATACTGAAACATGAACATATGTCCTAGGAAAAAAATCTTCAAATTAGCCCCTGATATATATATAATATATATTATAACAATATATATTATGTTAATATTATATTATATATTTAATACATTGTATATATTATATTAATTATATATTATATAATATATATTATATTATATGTTATATATAAAATGTAATATATAGATAATATATAAGGGAGATATATTATTATATAGTATATATTATAATATTATATATATGTAATATATAATATATATATAATTATATGAATATATAACATATAATAATTATATATTGTATTAATTACATATTATTTATATTATATGAATATATAATACATAGTAATTATATATATTAATTATATATTATATTTTAATATATGATATATGATAAAATCATATATGATTTTAATATCATAATATAATTAATATAATATATAATTATATATTAAGTATATATTAAAATAATATAATTAATGTATGAAATTATATATATTATATAATAATATAAATATTAAATATAATACATATATTTACCTAAGAAGAGAAGCAGAAGATAAAGGAGAAAAGGAAAGATATAGCTATCTGAAATCAGAGTTCCAAGATACCATGATGTTAATTTTCTCAATGTTGAGCTTTAAGCCAACTTTTTGATGCGTCTCTTTCACTTTCATCAAGAGACTCCTTAGTTCTTCTTCCCTTTCTGCCATAAGGGTGGTGTCATCTGCATATCTGAGGTTACTGATATTTCTCCCAGCAACCTTGATTCCAGCTTGTGCATCATCCAGTCCAGCATTTCTCATGATGTACTCTGCATATGTTAAATAAGTAGGGTGACAATATACAGTCTTGAGGTACTCCTTTTCCTATTTGGAACCAGTCTGTTGTTCCATGTCCAATTCTAACTGTTGCTTCTTGACCTGCATACAGATTTCTCAAGAGGCAGGTCAGGTGGCTTGATATTCCATCTCTTGAAGAATTTTCCACAGTTTGTTGTGATCCTCACAGTAAAAGGCTTTGGCGTAGTCAATAAGGCAGAAGTAGATATTCTTCTGGAACTCTCTTGTTTTTTGATGATTCAACAGAAATTGGCAATTTGATCTCTGGTTCCTCTGCCTTTACTAAATCCAGATTGAACATCTGGAAGCTCATGGTTCACGTACTGTTGAAGCTTGGCTTGCAGAATTTTGAGCATTTCTTTACTAGCGTGTGAGATGAGTACAATTGTGCAGTAGTTTGAGCAGTCTTTGGGATTGCCTTTCTTTGGAACTGGAATGAAAACTGACCTTTTCCAGTCCTGTGGCCACTGCTGCATTTTCCAAATTTGCTGGCATATTGAGTGCAGCACTTTTATAGCATCATCTTTTAGGATCTGAAATAGCTCAACTGGAATTCCATCACCTCCACTAGCTTTGTTTGTAGTGATGCTTCTTAAGGCCCACTTGACCTCGCATTCCAGGATGTCTGGCTCTAGGTGAGTGATCATACCATCCTGATTATCTGGGTTTTGAAGATCTTTTTTGTATAGTTCTTCTGTGTATTCTTGCCACCTCTTCTTAATATCTTCTGCTCCTGTTAGGTCCATACTGTTTCTGCTTGATTGCATGAAATGTTTTTTTTTTTTTGCATGAAATATTCCTTGGTATCTCTAATTTTCTTGAAGAGACCTCTAGTCTTTCCCATTCTATTGTTTTCCTTTATTTCTTTGCATTGATCACTGAGGAAGGCTTTCTTATCTCTCCTTGCTATTCTTTGGAACTCTGCATTCAAATGAGTATATCTTTCCTTTTCTCCTTTGCTTTTCGCTTCTCTTCTTTTCTCAGCTATTTGTAAGGCCTCTTCAGACAACCGTTTTGCCTTTTTACATTTCTTTTTCTTGGGGATGGTCTTGATCACTGCCTACTGTACAATGTCATGAACCTCCATCCATATTTCTTCAGGCAGTCTGTCTATCAGATCTAGTCGTTTAAATCTGTTTCTCATTTCCACTGTATAATCATAAGGGATTTGATTTAGGTCATACCTGAATGGTCTAGTGGTTTTCCCTACTTTTTTCAATTTAACTCTGAATTTGGCAATAAGGATTTCACAATCTGAGCCACACTCAGCTCTCAGTCTTGTTTTTGCTGACTGTATAGAGCTTCTCCTGGGAGGGACTGGGGGCAGGAGAAGGGGATGACAGAGGATGAGATGGCTGAATGGCATCACCAGCTCGATGGGCATGGGTTTGGGTAGATGCCAGGCATTGGTGATGGACAGGGAGGCCTGGCGTGCTGCGATTCATGGGGTCGCAAAGAGTCGGACACGACTGAGGGACTGAACTGAACTGAACTGAGAGGTTCTCCATCTTTGGCTGCAAAGAATATAATCAATCTGATTTTGGTGTTGACCATCTGGTGATGTCCATGTGTACAGTCTTCTCTTGTATTGTTGGAAGAGGGTTTTGCTATGACCAGGGCTTCTCTTGGCAAAACTCTATTAGCCTTTGCCCTGCTTCATTCTGTACTCCAAGGCCAAAGTTGCCTGCTACTCCAGGTGTTTCTTGACTTCCTACTTTTGCATTCCAGTTCCCTGCAATGAAATGGACATCTTTGGGGTGTTAGTTCTAGAAGTTCTTGCAAGCCTTCATAGAATCGTTCAACTTCTACTTCTTCAGCATTACTGATGGGGGCATAGACTTGGATTACCATGATACTGAATGGTTTGCCTTGGAAAGGAAGAGAGATCATTCTGTCATTTTTGAGACTGCATCCAAGTACTGCATTTTGGACTCTTGTTGACTATGATGGCTACTCCATTTCTTCTAAGGCATTCTTACCAACAGTAGTAAATATAATGGTCATCTAAGTTAAATTCACCCATTCAAGTCCATTTTAGTTTGCTGATTTCAAAAATGTCTATGTTCACTCTTGCCATCTCCTGTTTGACCACTTCCAATTTGCCTCGATTCATGGACCTAACATTCCAGGTTCCTATGAAACATTGCTCTTTACAGCGTCAGACTTTACCTCCATTACCAGTCACATCCACAACTGGGTGCTGTTTTTGCTTTGGCTCCATCTCTTCATTCTTTTCTGGAGTTATTTATCCACTGATCTCCAGTAGCATATTGGACACCTACCGACCTGGGGAATTCATCTTTCAGTGTCCTATCTTTTTGCCTTTTCATTACTGTTCATGAGGTTCTCAAGGCAAGACAACTGAAATGGTTTGCCATTGCCTTCTCCAGTGGATCACATTTTGTCAGAATTCTCCACCATGACCCATCCGTCTTGGGAGGCCCTACATGGCAAGGCTCATAGTTTCACTGAGTTAGACAAAGCTGTGGTCCATGTGATCAGATTGTTTAGTTTTTTTGTGATTGTGGTTTTCATTCTGTCTGCCCTCTGATGGAGAAGGATAAGGGGCTTATGGAAGCTTCCTGATGGGAGAGAATGACTGAGGGGGAAACTGGGTCTTGTTCTGATGGGTGGGGCCATGCTCAGTAAATCTTTAATCCAATTTTCGGTTGATGGGCGGGGCTGTGTTCCCTCCCTGCTATTTGACCTGAGGCCAAACTATGGTGGAGGTGATGAAGACAATGGAGACCTCCTTCAAAAGGCCCCATGCATGCACTGCTGCATGCACTGCCCCCAACTGTGTAGCAGGCCACCGCTGACCCACACCTCCTCCGGAGATGCCTGGACACTCATGGGCAAGTCTGGGTCAGTCTCTTGTGGGGTCACTGCTCCCTTCTCTGGGTCTTGGTGCACACAAGGTTTTGTCTGTGTCCTCCAAGAGTCTTTTTCCAGTCCTATGTAAGTTCTGGCAGCTCTGTGATGGGGTTAATGGTGACCTCCTCCAAGAGGGCTTACGCCACACCCAGGTCTACTGCACTCAGAGTCCTTGCCCTTGTGGCAGTCCACTGCTGACCCGTACCTCCTCAGGAGACACTCAAACACAGTTCTGTTTCAGTCTCTGTGGGGTGTCTGGGACCTGGTGCACACAAGGTTTGTTTGAGCCCTCTAAGCCTCTCTGGCGTGTATGGGGTTTGATTCTAAACATGTTTTTGCCCCTCCTACCATCTTGCCAATGCTTCTCCTTTGCCCTTGGACCTGGGATATCTCCTCAAAGTCGCTCCAGCACCCTGCAGCCACTGCTCCAGCACCACACAGCCTCCACTCAGATGCCATGCAGCCGTAGTAGTAGAATGTTCAAACTACCACACAATTGCACTCATTTCACATGCTAGTAAGGTAATGTTCAAAATCCTTCAAGCTAGGCTTCAACAGAATGTGAACTAAGAACTTCCAGATGTACAAGCTGGATTTACAAAAGGCAGAGGAACCAGAGATCAAATTGCCAACATCCACTGGATCAAAAATAAAGGGGGGGGGGGGCGCAAGGGGAGAATTCCAGAAACACATCTATTTCTGCTTCACTGAATATGCTAAAGACTTTGACTATGTGGATCACAACCAACTGTGAAAAATTCTTATAGAAATGGGAACATGAGAACACCTTACAAGCTTCCTGAGAAACCTGTATTCAGGTCAAGAAGCAACAGTTAGAACCAGACATGGAACAACAAACTGGTTCAACATTGGGAAAAGAGTACGTCAAGGCTGTATGTTGTCACCCTTCTAATTCAACTTATATGCAGAGTACATCATCTGACATGCCAGGTTGGATGAAACTCAAGCTGGAATTAAGATTGCCAGGAGAAAAATCAATAACCTCAGATATGCAGATGACACCACCCTAAAGGCAAAAAGTGAGGAGGAACTAAAGATCTCTTGATGAAGGTGAAAAAGGAGAGTGAAAAAGCTGATTTAAAACTCAACATTCAAAAAATTGAGATGATGGCATCCAGTCCCATCATTTCACGTCAAATAGATGGGGAAGAAATGAAAAGAGTGACAGATTTTATTTTCTTGGGCTCCAAAATCACTGCAGACAGTGACTGCAGCCATGAAATTAAAAGATGCTTGCTCCTTGGAAGAAAAGCTATGACAAACCTAGACAGCATATTAAAAAGCATAGACAAAACATTGCTGACAAAGGTCAGTTGAGTCAAAGCTATGGTTTTTCCAGTTGTCCAGTTTTCCAGTTGTATGGATGGATATGAGAGTTGGATGATAAAGAAGGGTGAGAGCCAAAGAATCGATGCTTTCAAACTATGGTGCTGGAGAAAACTCTGGAATGTTTCTTAAACAACAAGGAGATCAAACCAGTCAACCCTAAAAGAAATCACTCCCAAATATTTATTGGAAGGACTGATGCTGAACCTGAAGCTCCAATACTTTGGCCACCTGGTGGGAAGAGCCAACTAACTGATTAGAAAAGACTGCAATGCTGGGAAAGACAGAAGGCAGGAGGAACAGGGGACAACAGGAAATGAGATGGTTGGAGGACAGCACTGATTCAATGTACATTAGTCTGAGAAAACTCTGGGAGATAGAGAACGTCAGGAAAGCCTGGTGTGCTGCAGTCCATGGAGTCACAAAGAGTAGGACATGACTGAGTGACTGAATAACAACAAAATTATATGTGTTTGCCAACAAAGGTCCATCTAGTCAAGGCTATGGTTTTTCCAGTGGTCATGTATGGATGTGAGAGCTGGATTATAAAGAAAGCTGAGCGCCGAAGAATTGATGCTTTTGAACTGTGGTGTTGGAGAAGACTCTTGAGAGTCCCTTGGACTGCAAGGAGAGCCAACCAGTCCATCCTAAAGGAGATCAGTCCTAGGTGTTCATTGGAAGGACTGATGTTGAAGCTGAAACTCCAGTACTTTGGCCACCTCATGTGAAGAGCTGACTCATTGGAAAAGACCCTGATGCCGGGAAAGATTGAGGGCAAGAGGAGAAGGGGATGACAGAGGATGAGATGGTTGGATGGCATCATCGACTCGATGGACATGGGTTTGGGTAGACTCTGGGAGTTGGTGATGGACAGGGAGGCCTGGCATGCTGTGGTTCATGAGGTCTCAAAGAGTCAGGCACAACTGAGTGACTGAACTGAACTGATGCACATATGAAGAGAAACTTTACCAAAAAGATTTTTAGATTAATGTAACATATATTCCTAACAGATGAAACTAATAAATTAACTGAAGCAAGAGGAAAAAATCCTCAAAATCTGAGCTGAGATGTTTGACTTCATTATGATGCCTCCCTCTTCACTCTGTCAGGTATATGTACAGAGGATGGTCATCTGAATCCTACTAAAAGAAGCAGGACCTATAGAGGAAAAAAAAAATCTTATTGGATCAACTAATGATTCAAGTGGGGATAAAGAGTCTATTCTTTCAAAACCAGTGTTTTCTACCTTCAAATCACTCCTGGAAAGCTAGTTGCAGGTTCTCCTGATACAGTGAATAAATAGAAGAGCATCTTCCTATAACTTTCCTGATGAGGGTTTATTTTCATGAGCAAATGTCCTCAGTACACCATTAGCCCTGGTATCAAACTGTTTTCAAAAATAAACAGCTCCAAACTTCAACTGGTTTGAAACCAACATAATTTTTGGCAGATACCCTCTCTCACACCTCACACCCTCTCACACCCTCAACTCACACTGAGTTGACTCAGTGCTAACAACTCCAGGAGCAGATCAATTCATTTGATCCTTAAATTACCTTTCACAACTAGTTTATCTCTGAGAGTTCACCATGGTGTCACAAGATTCAAAGTTTGGTGTTATTAAAATGTGCTACTGAGGTATGTTTAAATGATCATGTTCGATGATAAGAACCCCCTCCTGGGAAAACATTTTAGGCCAATGGTTCTTAATCTTGGCCACACGTTAGAATTATTTTGGAAGCTTTTGAAAACTCTCATTTCCCATCCTGCATCACACACCAGTTAAATAAGACTTTCCAGGACCCAGATATCAGGACCTAGATAAATAAGACTTATCATGGGACCCTGATATCACTATTTTTAAAGCAACCCAGGTGAATCCAACTCAGGTGAATTGAAAACAACTGCTCTAGTTTAATCATGGCCATAGTCTGTGGAAGCTATTCTCAAACATTTTTATTTATTTGTAGCAGGGGCAAATTTTATCAAATAAAATTATAAATTAATGTGATAGGCTCTTAGGTAGTCCTCTCCTTTGAATGTGGGTTGAACTTATTGACTAGTTTCTACTGAATAGAATACTCCAGAAATAATGGGATGTCATTTCTGAGATGAGGTTACCAAAAGGTTACGACTTCCATCGTTGGTTCTCTTTCTCTACCTTTTTAAAAACTTTTTATTTTGTGTTAGAGTATAGCCAGTTAACAATGTTGTGAGAGTTTTCTCTCTTGCTCTGTCTTGGATCGCTTGCTTTGGAGGAAGGCAGCTGCCTTCCTGAGGCAACACTATACAAGGGTCCACATGAGCAAGCTCAGAAGTGGGTTTTGTGGTAACTGCCAACAGCCGTGTGAGCAAGCCATTTCTTGGAAGCAGATCCTCCCCAAGTAAAGCTTTGAAATGATTGTGGCTCCAACCAACACCTCAACAGCAGCCCCTTAAACTATCCTCAGTCAGAACTACCCATCAACAATTCTACCCACTCCATGACCGACAGACACTGTGAGATCATAAGTGTCTTGTCTTCTGCCACTAAGTTTTAGAGTAATTTGCTACAGAGTATGAGATAAATGGAGAAGGCAATGGCAACCCACTCCAGTATTCTTGCCTGGAAAATCCCATGGATGGAGGAGCCTGGTAGGCTGCAGTCCATGGGGTCGCAAAGAGTCGGACACGACTGAGCGACTTCACTTTCACTTTTCATTTTCATGCATCGGAGAAGGAAATGACAACCCACTCCAGTATCCTTGCCTGGAGAATCCCAGGGACCGGGGAGCCTGGTGGCTGCCGTCTATGGGGTCGCACAGAGTCGGACACAACTGAAACGACTTAGCATGAGAGAAATAATACACCAGTTAAAATCTTGCTTACAGGGCTGATGGGGACAGCCATAGGACAGTTCACCTCCACAGACCCTCTGACAGTCACCAGTACATGAGCTCTATAACTCTGCTCCATGGTGCCAATCTGTGGGACCTCAGTTGTCCATTTGTCCAAGGTTTTCACAGACCAAGGACTGTCTACTGAAGAAATATTTGGTCTTGCCCATGAGTCCATCCTAGTCCTACAACTAAGCAGCATAAGGCCTCCATCTTTGTCACATGCTTCAATGTTTTAAGAAGACATCAAATCTTCCCTTTAATGAGGTGAATGAGCCTATTATGCAGAGTGAAGTAAGTCAGAAAGAGAAAAACAAATATCATATAAACACAAATATACAGACTCTAGAGAGATGGTATTGATGAACCTATTTGCAGGGCAGCAATGGAGACACAGACATAGAGAACAGACTTGTGTACATGGGGGTGGGGGAGAAGGAGGTGGTGGGACCAATGGAGAGAGTAGCATGGAAGCATATACAGTACCATATGCAAAATAGATAGCCAGTGGGAATTTGTTGTATGACTCTGGGAACTCAAACCAGGGCTCTGTGACACCCTAGAGGGGTGAGATGGGGTGGGAGGTGGGAAGGAAGTTCAAGAGGGAAGAGACATATGTATACCTATGGCTGATTCATGCTGATGTATGGGAGAAACCAACACAGTGAAAGTGAAATCGGTCAGTCCTGTCCGATTCTTTGCAACCCCATGGACTATAGCCCACCAGGCTCCTCCATCCATGGGATTCTCCAGGCAAGAGTACTGGAGTGGGTTGCCATTTCCTTCTCCAGGGGATCTTCCCAATCCAGGGTTCAAACCCGGGTCTCCCACATTTCAGGCAGATGCTTTACTGTCTAAGCCACCATACAAAGCAATTATCTTTCAATTAAAAATACATAAATATTTTAAAAACCTGCCCTCTACTTATTGACTATCAGTGCTTATATATCTGTTCCTAACTGGTGACTGAGGCATTCTTGATGTATACCAAGAATTTGCTGCTTCTCAGAGTTTATGAAGAAGGGCTTCCCTCATAGATCTATCAGTAAAGAATCTGCCTGCAATGCAGGAGATCCTGGTTCAATTCCTGGGTTGGGAAGATCCCATGGAGAAGGAAATGACAATCCACTCCGGTATTCTTGCCTGCAGAATCCCTGGACAGATAGCCTGGCAGGCCATGGTCCATGAAGTCGCAAACATCAAACATGACTTAGTGACTAAACTACCACCAGAGTTTGTCAAAAGTTCTATACTGAATAAGAATGTACATGGAGGATTGCTTGAAGATATATAGAACTAATATTACTCTTAAAGTCCTAATCCCACCCTCAGATCCAGCCAGAATGCCAGGGAGCTGTACATCTGGAACACAACGTTTATTTGTTGTTGTTGTTCTTATAGAATTGACTTTAATGATAGGAGCTAGGGTATTTCACAACACTACAGGCTATTTATAGAATATTTGCTCTTGCATATTAGTGAGAACATTGCTGAAGATGCTGTTTCTTAGAGAAGCAGCATCTACACAAGACCCAAGGATGGGATATTCTTCTGGTTTTAGGAACCTGAAAAACATGTTATTTTGTTTTTACAGATACAATATCTTAACTGATCACTTATCCCTCTTTACCTTGGCTCTTGGGAAGCTCAGGGCCAAATTGCAAGGGAGATCAGCAAAGATATACTATCTAATCGCTGGCCTCATTTTCTTGTTTCCATGTTTACCTTTATCAGGTTTCTTCACGTTTTTGGGGGGATATCCCTGCCTGAAAGGAAGGACAATAGGAAGAAAAACAAAACAAGACAGAAGGATGAAAGGAAGGAAAAGAGGGAGGGAGAAAAAAAGAAATGCAACAAAAAGATACTATCTGTCTTCACACCTGTCTCCTCACTGGTTTCAGAAATTTGTCTCAATTATTATAAGACTGAGTATATAGTAGGTGCTTAATAGTGATTGTTAATACATTCTTTTAACCACTCTTTCCCTCTGGTCTTTTCCCCCATGGGTCTGGCAGAAGGACTAGCCCTTAGATTTACAAATTCATCTGTAAATCCTCATGGCCATGACACTGGCTATGTCACTGTTTGCTTGATTCTATTAATGTATGAGAACAATTTTCATCTGTTCAATGTCTCCCATATGCCAGGAATTTCTGTGTTCTCCATAGGACACATCATGTAACCTCCACAACCACCTCCTAAAGTATCATTATTTCCATCTCACAGATGAGAAACCCAATATCAAAGCAGTTCAGAAAGTTTCCAAAGGTCACATATATAAATAATTAGTTCAGTTCAGTCACTCAGTCGTGTCTGACTCTTTGTGACCCCGAGGACTGCAGCATGCTAGGTCTCCCTGTCCATCACCAACTCCCGGAGTTTACTCAAGCTCATGTCCATTGAGTTGGTGATGCCATCCAACCATCTTATGCTCTGTCGTGCCCTTCTCCCGCCTTCAATCTTTCCCAGCATCAGGGTCTTTTCCAATGGGTCAGTTCTTTGCATCAGGTGGCCAAAGTGTTGGGGTTTCAGCTTCAGCATCAGCCCTTCCAATGAACATTCAGGACTGATTTCCTTTAAGATGGACTGGTTGGCTCTCCTTGCAGTCCAAGGGACTCTCAAGAGTCTTCTCCAACAACACAGTTCAAAAGCATCAATTCTTCAGCTCTCAGCTTTCTTGATAGTCCAACTCTCACATCCATACATGACTACTGGAAAAACCATAGCTTTGCCTAGATGGACCTTTGTTGACAAAGTAATGTCTATGCTTTTCAATATGCTGTCTAGGTTGGTCATAACTTTTCTTCCAAGGAGCAAGTGTCTTTTAATTTCATGACTACAGTCACCATCTGCAGTGATTTTGGAGCCCCCAAAATAAAGCCTATCACTGTTTCCCCATCTATTTACCATGAATTGATGGGACCAGATGCCATGATCTTTGTTTTCTGAATGTTGAGCTTTAAGCCAACTTTTTCACTCTCCTCTTTCACTTTCATCAAGAGGCTCTTTAGTTCTTTTTCACTTTCTGCCATAACGGTGGTGTCATCTGCATATCTGAGGTTATTGATATTTCTCCCAGCAACCTTGATTCCAGCTTGTGCTTCATCCAGCCCATATTGTTTCTCATGATGTACTCTGCATATAAGTTAGATAAGCAGGGTGACAATATACAGCCTTGACATACTCCTTTTCCTATTTGGAACCAGTCTGTTGTTCCATGTCCAGTTCTAACTGTTGCTTCTTGAGCTGCATATAGATTTCTCAAAAGGCAGGTCAGATGGTCCAGTATTCACACCTCTTTAAGAATTTTCCAGAGTTTTCTGTGGTTCACACAGTCAAAGGCTTTGGTATAGTCAATAAAGCAGAAGTAGACATTTTTCTGGAACTCTCTCTTGCTTTTTTGATGATTCAATGGATGTTGGCAATTTGATCTCTGGTTCCTCTGCCTTTACTAAATCCAGCTTGAACATCTGGAAGTTCACAGTTCACATACTATTGAAGCCTGGCTTGGAGAATTTTGAGCATTTCTTTACTAGCGTGTGAAATGAATACAATTGTGCGGTAGTTTGAGCATTCTTTGGCATTGCCTTTCTTTGGGATTGGAATGAAAACTAACCTTTTCCAGTCCTGTGGCCACTGCTGCATTTTCCAAATTTGCTGGCATATTGAGTGCAGCACTTTCATAGCATCATCTTTTAGGATTTGAAATAGCTCAATTGGAACTCCATCACGTCCACTAGCTTTGTTCATAGAGATGCATCCTAAGGCCCACTTGACTTTGCATTCGAGGATGTCTGGCTCTAGGTTGGTGATCACCCCATCGTGATTATTTGGGTCATGAAGATCTTTTTTGTATAGTTTGTCTGTGTATTCTTGCTACTTCTTAATATCTTCTGCTTCTCTTAGGTCCATACCATTTTTGTGCCCATCTTTGCATGAAATGTTCCCTTGGTATCTCTAATTCTCTTGAAGAGATCTCTTGTCTTTGCCATTTTATTTTCCTCTCTTTCTTTGTACTGAAATCAGAAATTGAAGTCGGAACTTAGAAAGTCCCCATGTAAATTTTTCAGACATTACTTTAGTGGCTGACCATATATGGTATTTGATACTTACTAAAAGGTAAAAGAGAAAACAAACCACAAATTCTGAAGCATTAAGCTGCTGGCATTTCAGAGCAACCCTCTGCATCTGGGAAGAGCCAAGATGAGGAACCTGAAGCCAGGAGACAGAAAGCAATTCACATGAGTTCACTTCCTGCTGGATCAAGGATCTTTAAAAGACAGGACAGCTAGCTCTTAGGAATGCACAATTCAGCTACAGACATATTGGGTCTGAGGCCCATCACCACTAATTTCTTCATTCCATAAGTATTTACTGAGCAACCCCTATGTGCTAGCCCTGATTTGAGTGCTGGAAACTGTGAACAAAACTGAAAAAGGAGTTCTCTGCTTTAATGGAGGTTCCATTCTGTTTGGAGAAGATAAGTGACTAGACGGATAGATAGATCAGTGATAGATACATAGATAAGATCATATGAGGCCATTTTCAAATATAAAAAATTTTTTTTTAAATCAAAGTCATGTCACAGAGTGAAGGGATGTGGAATAATGGGATCAAGGAGGGCCCCCATGAGGAGGTGACAGCTGAGCTGAACCCTGAATGATGGAAGCAGCCAACCACATGAAGACATGGAGGAACAGGGGGTCAAACCCAGGAGACAGCATGTGCAAAGGCTCTGAAGGGGGAGCAAGGCTCTCTGAAGAACAGCCACTTACTAGTGGATTCATTAAATTTTTCTGGGCCTCACTCTCATCCCTGGAAACCACAATACCATCTTCACAGGACCTAGCATAGGGCAAGCACTTAATAATTGTCTGTTGAATACATGAAATTGACTCTATTCTTTTTTCCTTTCACCCACTGCTCAGCATCATGCCTAAAGGGGAAGTCTGGGCAGTCTTCCATTCCCAGGGTTCTCTCTCCTTTCTACAAACTAAAAGATATGGTAAAATAATATCCAAGTTGCATTTACTCAAGAGCCTTACCCAAATCAGCTGTCCAGGTGCAAAGTCAAGCTCAGCCAGGGCATCTGGGTTTGCCTCTCTGTCCTTGATCTGACAGTCTGGGATTGCTCCCTGAATATTTGCTGTCTTAACATGCCTCTCTCCAGATGCAGAGCATTAATTCCAAATCAGCTCCCCCCACACTTTCCTGTCAGAGGTTGCCATTTGCAGAGCCGGTGATAGAAGGACTGAGTGATGAATGGCAGTCCCTTTAGAGCCCGTCAGCTTCACTCTCAAAGCAAACACTGAAAAATTTGAGGCTGGTGCCAAGCCAGAGGGCTCGGGGAGGGAGAGTCAGCCACTTCCTCCCAAAGGCTGAGATAATGAGAATCCCTGGTCAGTATCACATTGCAGTCTAAGTAGGACACAATAACCCTGATTATAATGTTAATAACAATAAGCTGTATCCATCAAGCATTACTCAACAATCCTAGAAGATCAATAAAACCCACTGTTCTCTATCCGTTCAATAGATACTTATCAAGCACCCACTGTGTACCAACAATGCTGTAACCTTCTGAGGTTAGAGAAATGAACAAGACGAAGTCCTAGCATTGATGAGACTTGACATTTGAAAGATGGATACCAACAATAAACCATCAAACACTACACTGTGATGTCAGGTAATAAGGGTTTAGAAGAAAAAGCAAGCAGGAAAAGAGTTTAGGAGGCATAGAAAAGGGAGCAGCTATTTAGATTGGGTGGATGGTCAGGGAAGACATCCTAGGACAGGATTTCTGAGCAGAGACCTGACTATGGTAAGGGAGCCAACCATGAAAGTGTCCACAAGAGAGTATTCCAGACAGAGCTGAGGAAATCGGAGCTTGGAAGCCAGGGAAAGGAGAGATGTGTTTCTCAAAATAGTAGTGCCTCAGTCATTTCCTACCTGGGTCTCCTCCTTGGACAGCATTCCTGCCCTAGACAGAGGCAGGATAAGTCTTTATTATGGGGGTCGTCTTATGTGTTGTAAGATGTTTAGCAGCAACTCTGAAATCCACCTATTAGAAGCCAGTAGCACCTGCCCCCTTGTATTAATCAAGATTCCTCTTCCCAGCAACTACTGGCCCCCTGGGTCCTCTCTCTAATTCTTGGCAGGTGCTCTTATCTCTAGGTCAGGTACATCAGATCGATCTGACCTGCTATGGATAGATTCCTTGATATCATGGACCTCGACTGCATATACATTTTAAAATATGCACAAAGGAGGATATGCAAAGAAGTTAGGGAAGCTAACAGAGGTTTCAGGAGTCCTCTCTTGCAGGGGTTCCTTCCATAGCTCTATCCCTAATGTTATAATTTTGTACCCATTTTCTTAAAGTAAATACCCAGAATAAATCAGCTATATTTATTCATTTCTGGGTATGGCTCCATCTCTGGGTATTCATTTGGACACAATTCATGCAATTTACAAAGCAGACTATAATATAGTGGGAGTCAGCATTTTACTTGCCTCCCTCTTCCTCATATATCAGTCAACTTCACTCAACACTTACCACCTTGCTCTTAGCTCCTTGAATATGCCCCTTTTTAAAGTGGTGATTTGGGGAGAGATTTGTCTTTGTATGTTTTTAAAAGGAAGAGACATACCTACCTTACTCTTCTTTGTATCAAGCACATTGTCTAGAACATGGAGGGTGGTTAACAATTAATTTTTACTGAATACATAAAACAAGGAAACCTAACATATATTGAGGAATTGCCAACTGGTGTTTTTCAAAGTATGGTCCCTGGACCAAGAGCATCAGTGGCAGCATCTGGGAACTAGTTAGAAATATGAATTCTCAGGCCCCATCTAAACCTAACAAATCAAAACCTCTGGGAAAAACATTCTGTTTTCATAAGCCCTCCTGTGAGTCTGGCCACTAAAGTTTTAGAACAAATGTTCAGATAATGACACTTGTACAATCTACCCAATATTATTTGGTACTATTCTCCAAGAGAAACTCTCCTAGGTTAAGTATTATTATCATCCTCACTTTACAGGTCTGAGTCTGAGACTCAGAAACATTATTTCACCTAAGGTTACCACAATCAAGTACAAAAGTTGGAATTTCAATGCCAGAATGTCTGACTTCAAAATCCATCTTCTTTCCACCATAACACATTTATTCTGGCACGAGTTTCTAAAATAATTGTCCCCTTGGAAGAACAAGTAAATGCCTTACATAGCTGTGAAACAGTATTACTACTACCAAAAGGAATAATCATCATTATAAGGAATCATTTTTTGGTACATATCTGTTGCGCCCAGTCCTAAGGACAGTGACATCCTGGTACGGCTTTTCGGAGACTTTGAAAAGGTTAATCCACGTCCCAGAAGCCCTGACTTTCTCGCAGTGAGTCACTCTGACACAGGGGAGACCAGGTACGTGGGTGTAAGAGCTCACAGCACAGCAAGCATGCACGCACGAGCGCCTCCCTACAAGGAATGAAATGAAAATAGAAATGGAAAGCAAAGCCCCTTCCATCCATGCCTGTCTCGCCCTGGCACCTGTCACAAATCTTAAGAGACCAGAGTTTTTGGACAAATTAGCTTCTCTGAATCTGTTGCATGTGGTTTTTTGGAACACTGGTCTAAGGTCTAGCTGTGAATGCTCGGTGTCGTGTACGGGTATTACCATCAGCCCCCAAAGTCAATGGCTGGCAAAGGAAAAAACACAAAGAAAGCAGAAAAAGTAAGATAACTGGCTATTTATATCTGCTCTGTCGGAAGTGGTGACAGGTATAATTACTGAGTAGAAATTACAGGGCTGATTCCAGTGGCGGTCCTCCCGCTGTTTTCGGGAAGATAAAAGATTGAAAGTGTTCCTGACATCTCTTCAGAGCAAGGATGCTCTGGCATTCACTTTCATTTATTTTCAGATTGATTAAAAACAATTTCTTGTTGTTCATGGTTGAACCAAGACACTCCTGCTCCCCTAGATTCAGTAAGACATCTTTGAAGAAATGGCCCCTTTTTGAACCCCACTCTCCTCCCATCAGCCCTCTACCCAGGTTCTGTGCTCCAGGGTCCTTCAAGTCAAGAGAAAAACAAGCTATTAAATTAATTGACATAAAGATGTTACTGATTTAATGGACCATAATCCCAGGGGTATTTGCATTGAAAACAAAAATGAACATAAGGTAAAATCCTATGATATTAAAGCTGGAAGAGGCATAAAAAAATCTAAGTCAATGGTTTCCAAACAGAATCAGTTATCAGGGGTTCCTTTACCCCAAACCCACTCAGACCTAATGAGTCAGACGCTCCATGGGTCACACACAGGAATTTGTAATTTATGAAGCTCTATGAAGCTCCTTCAGCCATTTGGCTTAGACAGCTTCTGAAACGCTGATCTGCCTCAAGCTCCTTAATTTACAGGTGTAGAAAATGAATGTAGAAGGAAAGACTAGGATGAGGTGGAGTGAGGCACACAGCATTCATCCAAAATTTTTAAAACTTCAGTAATCAAGATCAACACTATTTTTTTTTTAATTTACTTTATTTTTTTTTAATTTTTTATTTTATTTATTTATTTTTTTTTATTAGTTGGAGGCTAATTACTTCACAACATTTCAGTGGGTTTTGTCATACATTGATATGATCAACACTATTTTAATGCAATAAATTTAAAAACTCAAAATGAATGCCAAATCCTCATGGTGAACAAAACCTGTTTTAAATAAAGACAGGATTAGTATTACTAAAGTATCATTTGTTGTCCGGCTTTAATATGGCTTTGCATGGCACTGTTTTTTTCTGATTATTTTGGAAAATATTTCATTAAATATAATTTATTTTGATTACTGAGCTTTTTCATACCACCTTAAATTTTATTTCCATGGGGAATGTTTCAGTCACCACACCTCATATTTGAGCAAATGCTGAAGTATGTTAGCTATGAGTACAAATACAATCTGTAAAAGTCCATTTTTTAGCCAGTGTATGCATTTTCCTTTGTTTTGACTTGTTTTTCTAACCAAATTATCTCCCTGCATTAAAATTAGGAAGAGTTAACATTTTTTAAAAATTACATTTGCTCTTGAAAATCAGAAGGTTGCTTTTTGTTTTTTCGATTTTTTTTGTTTGTTTATTAATTAGGCCCACAAATTCTCATGACACGAATTGGCGAGAACTGAGAGGCTGCTGTTCACTTTCACACAGATCAAGGATTATTGGCCATAGTCAACAGCACCTAACAGATACCACTTCACTCTTTTTTTGTGTCCTAAATGTTCAATATGGACATTTGATTTTTGTGATCTCTGGTATAGCAGAAAATCACACTAAGTAGCAGTAGCAAGATATTTTGTAACCCAGTTTATTCATTTATTAAGTAGAAGTAGACAGTTACATCACACCCTCAATATGGCAAACACTAGAGTCAGGCATGTCTCTCAGGCCATCACCCCTGCCTGGTTTCTTTATCTCTACTCGCGACCCAACTTGCAAGTTCTATCCTGCCCAAGGCTCTGAGACAAGCATTTTCATGTGGAGAAATTAAAGATACAAAGGAAAAGCAGATGTTTGACCAACTCCACTTCAATTGATTTCTTTCTTAATTTACATCTACCTAAAACTTTCTCACTCAGTTTTTTCATTTTCTGGCAAAGAAGACCCAGTTTGAACACTTTCCTGGCTTTTGAGTCATTTCCCTTCATCCTGTGCCCACTACCTCAGTACTTTCAGCACTGAGTGCCCTTATAATTGAGGAGACTTCAGATTTAGGCCTGGTCCTACAAGCTGTTGACAAGCATTTTGAGGTTTTGGTGCACATGATGCTAGAGTTACAGTTATTTACAACATAGAACTGCTACCCACATGGAACTTTTAATCTATTAGAGGCCATAGATAAGTACATAGGCCCTTCACCATGGTGATACTCATTGCATTTTCCAACAAACTCCTACCAGTTTCTGCAAGGTTGCAAACTCAAGTATTAACAGAAGCATGATATAGCATTAATAAATGAAGAAAGCTCAGTATAAGATGAAGGAAGTATAAGAGTTCATCAATACTAAATCTACCCCAAACAAATATTAAATAGGCTTTTCTAAGTATGAAAGAAAAGGGTAAAGCAAATAGAAAAATAGGAAAGGAAAACACCCACTAGGAAAAACAAATGTATAATAAGGGCTGAGAATCAAACTTGTATAAAGATAAAAAGACAAAAAGTTGTAAAAGCATTACATTTACAATAAACAATGAAGGAATAAGAATGAAGATATAAAATATGACTTCAAAGACACAAAATGTGAAGGAGGGGAGTAAAAATGTAGACATTTTGGAATGTGTTTGAAATTAAATAACTTATCAGCTTCAAACAAGTAGACATGGTTATAGGTCAACATATATGAAACCCACGGTAACCACATGTATAAACCTACAACAGACACACAAAAACTAGAAAGAAAGAAACGCATGCATACTACTAAAGAAAATCATTAAATGACAAGAGAAGAAACATAAACAACAAAAACTGGACAGAGAAGAACTACAAAAACAGCCAAAAAACAAGTAATAAAATGGCAATACGTACACGCCGCTGCTGCTGCTAAGTCGCTTCAGTCGTGTCTGACTCTGGCGACCCCAAAGACGGCAGTCCACCAGGCTCCCCCGTCCCTGGGATTCTCCAGGCAAGAACACTGGAGTGGGTTTCCATTTCCTTCCCCAATGCATGAAAAGTGAAAAGTGAAAGTGAAGTCTCTCAGTCGTGTCCAACTCTTAGCGACCCCATAGACTGCAGCCTACCAGGCTCCTCCGTCCATGGGATTTTCCAAGCAAGAGTACTGGAGTGGGGTGCCTTTGCCTTCTTCGAATATGTACATAGCCATCAATAATTACTTTAAATGTCACTGGACTAAATGTTCTAGTAAAGACATAGGGTGGCTGGTTGGACAAAAATCAATACCCATTTATATGGTGTCTACAAGAGACTCACTTCAGAGATAAGGACCCACATAGACTGAAAATCAGAGGATAAAAAGATATTTCATGCAAAAAGAAATGACAAGAAAGTTGAGGTAGCAATACTTGTATCAGACAAAATAGACTTTCAAATAAAATTTATAACAAAAGACAAAGAAGAATTCTACCAGATATATAAAGAAAAATGAAAACTTACTCTTCTCAAACTATTCCAAAAAACTTAAGAAAACGGAACACTCCCAAATTCATTCTACAAAGGGACATGATACCAAAGTCAGATAAAGATGCTACAAAATAAGAAAATTACAGGGCAATATGTTTGATGAATATAAGTGTAACAATCCAACAAAATATTAGCAACCCAAAACAATCCTATAAAAAAGACCATACACCTTGATCAAATGGGATTTATTTCATGGATGTGAGTAGGGTTCAGTATTCACAAATCAATCATCGTGATATACCACATTAACAAAAGGAAGGATAAAAATCGCAGGGTTATCTCAAAAGATACAGAAAAGCATTTGACAAAATTCAACATCCATTCATGATAAAAACTCTCATCAAAGTGGGCATAGTGAATAGACCATGAAGATTTAGAAAATAAAAACAGACCAGTTACCAATAATGAAATTTAATCACTAATGAAAGCAACTACAACCAAACAAAAGTCCAGGACCAGAAGTCTTCACAGGTGAATTCTACCAAACATTTAGAGAAGACTTCCCATCTATACTTCTCAAAATATTGCAAAATACTGCAGTGGAAGGAATATTTCTGAACTAATTCTACAAGACCAGCATTACTCTGACCAAAACTAGACAAAGAGATCACAAAAAAGAAAATTACAAGTAAATATCACTGATGAACATAGATGCAAAAATCCTTAGCAAAATATTAGCAAACTAAATTCAACAATACATTAAAAGGATCATGAACTATGGTCAAGTGGGATTTATGCCAGGGATATAGGGATGGCTCAAAAGTCACAAATCAATCAACGTGATACACCATATGATCAAATTGAAGAAGAAAAACTATATGATCATCTCAGTAGATGCCAAAAAAAATTTTGACACAATTCAATATCCATTAATGATAAAAATCATCAACAAAATGGGTATGGGGGAATACATATCAACACAATAAAAGTCATTTATGACAAACCCACAGTTAACCTCATATTTAATGGTGAAAAGTTGAAATTCTTTCTTCTAAATTTAGGAATTAGACAAGAATGCCTACTCTTACCACTTTTTAAAACACAGTATTGGAAGTCTTAGCCACAGCAATCAGACCAGAAAAATAAGACATCCAAATTGGAAGGGAAGAACTAGAACTGTCACTATCTGCAGAGTACATGATACAATCTATATATATACATACACATGGAGAGAGACAACCCTAAAGTCTCCACCAAAAAAACCTGTTAGAATTAATAAATTAATTTACCAAAGCTGTAGGATACACGACTAACACACAAAGATCTTTTTTTTTTTATGAACTAACACTGAAATACAGAAAGAGAAAGAAAAAAAAAAAAAATTCCCATTTAAAATCTCATCAAAAATAGTAGAATACCTAGGAATGAACTTAACCAAAGACTTGAAAGATGAATACTTTGAAAACTATAAAACATCAAAGGAGGAAACTGAAGATGACATAACGATATTCTGTACTCTTGGATTGACAGAGTTAACTTTGTTAAGATGGTCATACTACCAAAAGCCATCTATAAACTTAATAATCCCTATCAAAATACCATAACATTTTTCATAGAACCAAAACAAATGATTCTAAACTTTATATGGAATGACAAATTGTCAGAGCCATTGTGAATAAAAGAATAAAATTAGAGGTCATGCTCTCCGACTTCAGACTATACTACAAAGTTACAGTAATCAAAACAACATGGTACTGCCACAAAAACAGACACATAGATCAACGGAACAGGCTAGAGAGGCCAGAAATAAACTCACATACTTACGGCCAATAAATCAATGACAAAGGAGATAAGAGTATACAGCGGGGAAAGACAATCTCTTCCATAAGTGGTGTTAGGAAAACTGAATAGCTACATATAAAAGAATAAGATTAGAATATTTCCTTGTATCAAGTACAAAAATAAATTAATAATGTAAGACTTGAAACTACAAAACTTGTAGAAGAGAAAGTAGGCAGAACACTCTCTAACATAAACCATAGCAATATTTTTTTGTATCCATCTCCTAAGGCAAAAGAATTAAAAGCAAAAATAAATAAACTGGATCTAATTAAACTTAAACATTTGTGAACAGCAAAGGAAATCATCAACAAAATGAAAAGACAATCCACTGAGTAGAAAAAAGATTTGCAAATGATATGACCAGTAAGAGATTAATACCCAAAATACACAAAGAGCTAATAACCCAACAGCAACAAAAATAAACAGTCTATTAAAAGGGGCAGAAAACCTGAATAGACTTTTTTTTTTTCAAAATCATACAGTTAGGCACATGAAAGGTGCTCAACACTGTTAATTACTAGAAATATGCAAATCAAAACCACAATGAGACATCACATCACACCTGTCAGAATGGCCATCAACAGAAAGTTTGTAAATAACAAATATCAGTGAGGATGTACAGAATGGGAAACACTTGTATATGGTTGGTGGGAATGCAAATTGGTGCAGCCACTGTGGAAAACAATGTGAATTTTTCTCAGAAAACTAAAAAGAAAACTACTATATGACCAAATAATTCCACTCCTAGATATGCACCCCAAAATAAAACAAACAAACAAAAAAAAACCCTACTAATGTGAAAAGATATATGCAGCCCAATATTCATAGTGGGCTTCCCTGGTGGCTCAGATGGTAAGGAATCCTCCTGCAATGCCAGAGACCTGGGTTCAGTCCCTGGGTTGGGAAGGTCCCCTGGAGGAGGGCATGGCAACCCACTCCAGTATTCTTGCCTGGAGAATCCCCATGGACAGCAGAGCCTGGAGAGCTCCAGTCCATGCGGTCACAAAGAGCTGGACACGAGACAGCAGCTAAGCACAGCACAATGTTCAGAACAGCATTACTTACAAAAGCCAGTACATGAAAGCAGCCCAAGTGTCCATCAACAGACAAATGGATAAAGAAGATACAATATATATGTACAAAGGGATATTACTCATCCCTAAGAAAGACTGAAATTTTTCCATTTGCAACAACATGGATGACCTAGAGTATTATGCTAGTGAGAAAAATCAGAAAGAGAAAGACTACTACTGTATGACATTATTTATATGTGGAATCTAAAAAATAAATCAATGCATATAATAAAACAGACTCACAAATATAGAAATCAAACTAGTGGATACCAGTATAGACACGGAAGGGGAAGGGGCAAAATAAGAGTATGTAATTAAGAGATATAAATTACTATGTATAAAGCAGACAGGCAACAAGGGCATATTGTATAGCACAGGGAAATAAAGCCAATATTTCACAATAATTTTAAATGGAGTATAATTATAAAAATATTGAATTACTATGCTGTATACCTGAAACTAACCTAATATTATAAATCAACTATACTTCAATAAAAAAATGAAAAAAAGTATTAGGCACTGGGCAGAAATAGGGTACTTCCTCTATTTGATGGTATGAAAACTCATATAAAGTATGTATGGGGCAAGCAGAACACATATTCTGACAAAACGCTGCTTCTGGATCACCAGTTTGCCACCTCTGCCTAAAGGTTTACCAAAAATCCCTCCTGTAGCCTTGCTGTGTTTCCTGATTCTGGTCTGCTGCTTCTGCCAAATCTCTGTCACGTGTTCCCCACAGACCACAACTGGTCTTTTCTCAAGTATTGATCTTTGCCTATCCTAATTCTATTCAGGCAGCCCTAGACCACAATAGACCAAGTCGCCAAGCTAACCAATGTCAGCTCCACTTACCTGTCAACGTAATTAACCTGTTTTGTGTTGTGGATCCCTTTGTCAAGATTATACAGCCTATGGAATCATACTCAGAATAACGTTTTTAACACTTAAGTTAAAACACACACCACTACAATGGAAACCAAATATACTGAAATATAGATTTTAAATATTAAACATAATACATTTGAAAATAATAATACATGTGTTCCTACATGAATGTATTGAATAATAAGATCTAGCAGCACATCTATACCTATCATAATTTCAAAGTGGCAGGAAGAAAGAAAGATATTAAGATATCTGCAACTACCACAGTATGATAAGAAACTATTCATGATTTCTACGGATGATGAAGTCCCAGCTACTGCCAATACCACTGTTTATGTTTACAGCTGAGGAAGAGGAAGTCTCAATCACAGTTGGAGATTAGTGAAAATAAAGCTGTAATATTTTTGCCATCAGGTACGTGAGCCCCCAAAATTCCATCTGAGGACCTTTTGGTCACCCATGCAAAAGAAATTGATCTGGAGCAACACTTCCCAAAGGGCAGTGCAAGGCCCTGAAGAATTTCAAGGTACATCAAATGTTAGGAACACTAAAAACACTAACTTCATTTTTATTGAATTAGACTAGTAGTGACCACTGGGAAGGTGAATAATGCAGTCATAGCATTATTGTCATACACTCCTGGCAGGAGTGCAATTTGGTACACTCAATCATCTGGCTGCATTTCAAAAGTCTTAAAAAAGTGCTGAAGCCCTCTGACCCGGAAATTTTGCTTCTCAAATTTATACTAAGGAGCTATTAAAGCTCTAAGCACAAGGATGTTCATGCCCAGCTGTGTAAATAATATGAAGCCAATAAAGAACATATAGATTGATCCATGATTATTGGCAGAAAAAAAAAGACAAATATAAAGTAAAGGTAGTATGGGGTTTATAAAAATAATTGCATATGCATATTACTGCAAAGGAAAAAACTTGGAATAGTATATACTATTAGTGGTGATTTAATTTTGCATTTGCATACTCATATTTTCTCTTTTTTTTTACCAATTAAAATATATTATTTGCATAAACACAGAAAAAAAAAGAGAGGGACAAAAATGTCACCATATTGAGTACTTGTTTATTCTGTTTGGGGAGATATTTCTTGGGGAAACATTCTGGGGAGAAATAAGAAATTACATATTTTTACTCATTCAAAGAGCTAGATGCCAATTACTATTCTAGATGCTGAGGTGCAAAACTGAATAAGACAAACAAGGTGCCTTATCTCACAGAACTTATTTTCTAGTGCAGAAAGCAAATAGTTTATCCAACCAACAAATGCATAAATAACAACACACTGGGCAGAGATAAATGCTCTGAAAAAAATAAAACAAGTGGAGGTAATAAGGAATAAATGGAACAAGGAAGACTTTCTAAGGTTCAGCCCTTTCCATGGAAGTAATGTTTAAGTAGAAAGAGCAAGTATCAGTCTTCTATACATCAGGAATAGGGAAGAGCATTTTGTGCACTGGGAAAAGCTGATTCAATGTCCTAGGGCAGGAAAGAGTTTGGCATATTTTCTGAGCTTGGCAAATTTCTGAGCTTGGCAAAATTGATGAGAAACCAAAATATCAGTGTGTCTGGAAAGCAGTGGAAGAGGTAGACAGTGGCATTGGATAGTATTGCATAAGCAGTCAAGAGCTTAATCACTTAGGGTCTTGAGAACACAGTAAGGAATTTGAATGTTATTCTAAGTGCATGGTAAATGAAATTCTTGTGCATAATTCTTTACTCCAAATACAAGTTTTGCAAATCTATAGCCTTGAGATAACCTCATGTTGGAAGAAGTATAGTTCTCCTTGAATCTGGGCTTGGCCGTGTGACTAGCTTTGGCCAATGGCTTATTGGCAGACATGACATGAGCAGGAGCTTAAAACGTGCTTGTGCCTTTAGGTTTGCCCCTGGATTTCTGCTACTGCTGTGAGAATACACTTAGTGTAGCCCATTGCCCAACTCCCCGCCAAAAAGCAAGAGACATACGGGCATACTTGAATCAAACTTGAAACCTGGAGCCAAGCTCAACTCAGTCCAGTAGATCCACAGAGCTATCCATCCAACACACAGACACATGAATGAGAAGAAATGATTGTTGTTCTAAGTCACTGCATTTTGGGGTGGTTTGTTATGTTAAATTGTGGCAATACTAACACAAGGAAAAATGGGAAAGCAGTGAAAGCTATTAAGTAGAGAAGTGACAAGACTGATTTATATTGTAAAAACTTATTTTGACTATGTAGAGAACAGGATTGCAGAGGGAAGGGTAGAAATAGAAGACCAACTAGGAGCCTAATATATTTGGCCTGGTGGGAGATGATGACATTGCCATTTACTGCAATGGCAAAGATCAGGAGAGGAGAAAGTTCAGCATAGCAGAAGAGGAGATAAATCAGGACATGTTAAGTTCAGATGGTTAAATGACATTGGGGTTGAGTGTCCCTGTAGTCAGCTTAGAACTAGGGAAGAAGTTAGGATGTACACAGAAATATAGGAGTCACTCATTCAAAGTGGAAATTCCTGGAGGATGTTTTAGGTCTGGGAAGTGGTATGCCACAGCTAGGAGGCCACCAATCTAGATCTTTATTTGTTTTAGCCTGTTGTTAGCTTTCTGTTAAAATATGATGTCTCAGAGAGTTCATGCCATTTTCTTTCACACCTCCACTTTCTGAATAAATAGTCTCAGTACCCTTGATAGAAAGAAGTGGAAGTGAGGAAGGTGAATGCCATTACTATGCCCTGAAAAGGAGAAGACATACCTTGGAATTTTTACAGTTATTACTCTAACTCTCTTACAAAAAAGCAGCTTTCCCCATTATACCACATGCAAAGTACTATTTCTACAAGACATGAAGAACACTCTCTGGAAATAACAAGGCTCTCTTTCTTTTGTCACAGAGAATCTCACAGTTCTAACATTCTGTGTAACACACTTTGGGAAATGTAAACCAGAAGACATTTTTCCATCACCCTACATACTCAATGGAAAAGTCAGTCAATGAAATTGGTCCTTGTTGGCAGGTAGTCACTACTAGCTTGAAGACCTAACCTCACAAGAGAGTCTGCTCTGCTTTCAGACATGTCTAGTTGCAAGTCCCTCCCCCTGGAACTAAGATACCCTCAGTTTTCACCTATTGATGGTGGTGCTTGCCATGATGCCATATGGAATAGTATACACCTCTGTATTTGAAAGTAGTTTGGTGTCTAGCCTCCTTCTAAAGCCTTCTCTTGTAAAAGTTGGACATTTGTATTCCCTTCAGTCACTTCTCACATAGCCAGCCTCTGATGAGTCTACATCAGTGGCCAGTATATCTTGCATTATCTTGTACTTGGTTGTTTACATGCCCCAGTTTCCATATATCACAAGAACAGGTATACTTTCTTCTACACTCTTCAGTGTCTAGAACTATACTCTCCACATACAGAATGTGGGTGAGCATTTGATGAATCGAATTAATATATCTGAAGACATCTATTATGTTGTTTCCAAATCTGTTCATTTCCAGTTCCCTCAACCTAGGTTCTTTGTATAAAGTTTGCATTATAGAGCTGAAACTAAGCTGATACTTCACTTCAGATGAGATGTGAGAAATCCGGTGGAAATCCTAAAAGCTAAGTCCCCTGTTTAAGACCCTTAAAATTGTTTTAAAAGGAAGATCCAGGAAATATTCTGTTTCCCAATCCCTCCTTTTTCTTTGGTTCTACTGGGAATTATGTTGGTTTGTTACCTAGCAACAGAGCTTATCACTACGCAATTTACAACCATTTCTCATTTGTCATCATTTGTCTAATCAAATCTGATCACAAATAAAATCTGCACACAATCAACTGACTTCTGTTTGTAATTAGAATCCATCTCCATCAGGGGAAGGACATTAATAGTCTTGCACCTTGCATGTATTGACTTATTTGTGCCTTTTTGTCATTTTGTAATACGCTAGCCCTCACCATCTTATATGATTCAATCTGTCTTGATTCCCTTCAGCAAAATTCCATTTTTATAGTGAGTTGCTATCAATCCAGGTGTCTTTGGATAAAATTTGTAGGTCATCTCTGCTCATTTATTCTGAGTGTATCATCTGTACAAGGTGACTTAATTTTGCCATATATTACTTATGTTTAACACTGCTTCTTGCTGTCTTTCTCTCATACCAACTAGCTTCACCTGATCAAGTCAATGTCACAAACATTTCTTATTATGAATTGCAGTAAGCTTGAGTTGTTTTGTATGTCTGGCATTATTCTCCCCTTTTCAGCATTTCAGATTTCCCTTTTTAACAGAAATCCCATTCCTTTGGGGATCCTAACCATAAAATTATAGTTTGGGCTGCAGAGCAGAATACTTTATACCTTTGGTCATAGAAAGAGATGTTTAAAAAAATTTACCAGCTATGATACCCCATTCCCTGGTCATGGTGCTTGATCCAGGATGGGTCCATGATATAAACCAGACCAAACTTTTGGGAATTCTCCAAGTTAAGCTTACAGAGAGGGTCATCTTTTCCTCTCACATCTCTAAAATAAAACATTAGGCCAGTGTTCCCCATCATCATATCTGTTGCCATGTAGAGAAGGCCCATGGTACAGAGAAGACAGAAGAACAGATTGGAGAGGCTAAGGGTTATACAGAGGTGGGCAACTGAAACAGATATGGGGGAGGTGAGTGCAGTGAGAGTATGAGAGACGGAAAAGAGAGAAGGGGAGGATACAGGGCAAAGGAGGGACGGAAAGAGATGGGGAGAATGTGAGAGACAATGCTGATGGCATCTGAGTCCCTAGTTCCAGTTCCAGAGATGACAGAGTTGCCCTGATTCCTTTGATTGCGTGAGCTGTCCCAGGACCAATATCTTTGCCAGAAAGCCCATATTTTTTAAAGCACATTCAAGTTGGATTTTTCTCAGTTGCAATCCATATAATTGACTTACAATTATGTGACTTACTGTTATCCCACAAACTTGTAAAGTACTCTAGCCAAGACATGGGAGAAACCTAAGTGTCCATCAACAGAGGAATGAATAAAGATGTGGTATATATACACAATGGGATATTACTCAGCTATAAATAGAATGAAGTAATGTCTCTCTCTCTTTTTTTTTAACATGCCACACAGCTTGCAGATCTAGTTCCCCAACCAGAGATCAAATCCAGGCCCCTGCAGTGGAAGCATGGGGTCCTAACCACTGGAACACCAGGGAAGTCCTAAACCAATGTCATTTGCAGCAACATGGATGGACCTAGAGAATATCATATTAAGTAAAATAAGTCAGAGAGAGAAAGACAAATAGCATATGACATTGTTTATATGTGGAATCTAAAAAATTATACTAATGAACTTATTTACAAAATAGAAAGAGACTCGCAGATAAAGAAAGCAAAGTATGGTCACCGAAGGGAAAAGGGGGAAGGATGATAAATTAGGAGTTTGAAATTAACAGATACACACTTTTATACATACAATGGATAAACAAAAAGGATCTACTATATAGCACAGGGAACTACACTCAATATCTTGTAATAATCTATAATGGAAAAGAATCTAATAAAGAATAGACAGATGGACAGATATATAACTGAAACTTCATGGTACACCAGAAACTAACACAACATTGTAAATCAACTATATTTCAAAAGAAATTTTAAAAATACAATAAAAAGTATTTTCCCATTGATCATCAGTTTGGATTCTAGCAACAACATTTGACTCCTTAGAAGTGGTTAATGTAGAGGGAACTGTACCCATTTTATCGATTAGAAAATGGGGATACAAAAAAATGACTTATTTGGTAATGCAGCTAGTGGGGACCAGATTTCTGACTCTTAGGCCCACACTCTGTACAATAGAGCAGTTACTTCCCCACTCCACACTGAGTCTGGTGACCACAAGCAGCGTGAGAGCAGCTGTGCCGCTGCAGAGAAACGTATGGTGCGGTAGCTGGCTTGGCAATTCTCTAATACGGGGAGATAAAATAGATTCAGTTACAATGGTAGCTGAAAACACAAAGATCAGTTCTCTGTAGGCAAAACCGAAGTAATAACTATAGCAGTCCTAGGCTGGGTTCATCAGGAAAGGAGGAGTTCAGATAGAAGGAGGAGGGAGAAGACACTTCAGGTGCCCCAGAAACAACGTGAGTCAAGGTTCAGAAGTCAGAGAAGATATAGTGTGCTGTGGGGAAGCATCTGGCTGGTTGACTTTATCTTCTAAATATAGATTGAACTCTTCCATTTCTCTCCTTCTCCACTGCCTCTGATCATTCTGACTCCTATATTATTGAAGTAGCCTCCTAATTATTCTCCCTATATTTGTTTCTTTATTGAAATCTATTCTCCATACTACAGCCCAAGTGATCTTTGAAAACAATATATCTCATCAGATCACTCTCCTTTCTAAAACTAAGCAATAGCCTCACACTGCTCTCAAGGGGCAGACCTCACCCCTTACATGGGTTATGGGGTGCTGTAACCTTGACAGCCTCAGAGGACACCACGCTGTGTCTCCGTCCCACTCTCCAACCACACTGAATGCCATCTCATTGACACAAGACATCTTGCTCTCTCTGCCCTCAGGTTATTTGCATTTGATGGTTTCTCTGTCTAGAATGTTGTTTCTTTTCTCCACTCTCCCTCTCATCCCTTTCTCTCTTTCTTCCTTCATTTATTCAAAGAGTAATAATTGGATGTGTCTTATGCACCTGAAAGGTGAGTTTTAGATCATCATTAAGAATAAGGATTTGTAAAGCAATCATCATCGAAAAAGCAAGAGAGTTCCAGAGAAACATCTATTTATGCTTTATTGACTACGCCAAAGCCTTCGACTGTGTGGATCACAATAAACTGTGGAAAATTCTGAAATAGATGGGAATACCAGACCACCTGACCTGCCTCTTGAGAAACCTATATGCAGGTCAGGAAGCAACAGTTAGAACTGGACATGGAACAGCAGACTGGTTCCAAATAGGAAAAGGAGTACGTCAAGGCTGTATATTGTCACCCTGCTTATTTAACTTATGTGCAGGGTCCATCATAAGAAACGCTGGGCTGGAAGAAGCACAAGCTGGAATCATGATTGCTGGGAGAAATATAAATAACCTCAGAGATGCAGATGACACCACCCTTATGGCAGAAAGTGAAGAGGAACTTAAAAGCCTCTTGATGAAAGTGAAAGAGGAGAGTGAAAAAGTTGGCTTAAAGCTCAATATTCAGAAAACTAAGATCATGGCATCTGGTCCCATCACCTCATGGGAAATAGATGGTGAGACAGTGGAAACAATGTCAGACTTTATTTCTGGGGGCTCCAAAATCACTGCAGATGGTGACTGCAGCCATGAAATTAAAAGACGCTTACTCCTTGGAAGGAAAGTTATGACCAGCCTAGACAGCATATTAAAAAGCAGAGACATTACTTTGCCAACAAAGCTCCGTCTAGTCAAGGCTATGGTTTTTCCAGTGGTCATGTATGGATGTGAGAGTTGGACTGTGAAGAAACCTGAGCGCCAAAAAATTGATGCTTTTGAACTGTGGTATTGGAGAAGACTCTTGAGAGTCCCTTGGACTGCAAGGAGATCCAACCAGTCCATCCTGAAGGAGATCAGTTGTGGGTGTTTATTGGAAGGACTGATGCTGAAGCTGAAACTTCAATACTTTGGCCACCTCATGTGAAGAGTTCACTCATTGGAAAAGACCCTGATGCTGGGAGGGATTGGGGGCAGGAGGAGAAGGGGACAACAGAGGATGAGATGGCTGGATGACATCACCGACTCAATGGGCATGAGTTTGAGTAAACTCCGGGAGTTGGTGATGGACAGGGAGGCCTAGCGTGCTGCGATTCATGGGGTCACAAAGAGTCAGACACGACTGAGCGACTGAACTGAACTGAACTGAAAACAATCATCAATTAATTAAAAATAAATAAATACAATTATTTTTTTAAAAAAATAAGGATTTTGGGACCAGACTGTTGTGTTGAAACCTGGTTTGGATACCTATCACCTGTGTGACATTTTAGAAAGTTACTCAAATTTCATTTGTCTCCATTTAATCATACTTGTACTTACTTCGTGTGGTTGAGGATTAAACGAACACACAGCAAGGCATTTATCAATAATGGCCATATGAGTGTTTGCAATAATAATTATTACAGCTGAATTCTGCTCACTTTGAGGATGCCATGGTAGGGGTTATGTCCTCAAAGAAGATTTCTCTCAGTCTCTGGACTGACCTGGGCCCCTACGCTATAGACTTGTTCTGCTTTTCATTTCACTGTACTCATTTTAATCCATTTTTAAATTGGATTATACATACTAAGGAGGCAAGGATCACATCTATTTTGTTTATTGCTTCACTGAAATGTTCTAGTTCAATAGCTGGTTCAGATTAAGAGTTAAATATATTATTTACTTATGAGAGAGTCAAGGTCACAATGGTGATTGCTGTGAGAGCCAGGGAAAATGAATTGGAACTTCACCTGGATGCAGTGGGGGAACTGCCTGTGCCTCCCTAAGGCTGGAAAATACACAGGGAATATTTCACTTTAGGGAGTATTCTATACACAGCAACTTATACACATGCATCTTAACTGATCTTGCCAGTCCTTGTTATCACCTGAAACAGCAATGATGGGAACAGCTTCTGAGATGTTTGCTTCCCCCATCTAGGACATCCTGGGGCAATCTGTGACTCATGATAATGGAAGGGATATGACAGTACCTCCGATCACTGACACTGAGACCTTAAAAGATATTACCAAAGATATCATCAAAACCAGGCCAAAGCAGGAGGACATATGCTCACAGGAAGGCCAGGAAGATTTTGAAATATTAGAACAAAGGAACAGCACTATTTCCACACAAGGGCTCAACAGCTAAAAAAAAGGCAAAAGAAGGCTTTAAAATGGGATTTGAGGTGCATAGATCACCTAGGAGAGAGCATACAGAAAGATTCACATGGCTGCTTTGAAGGTACCCATTAAACCTCTCACTCAATTCCTGCCATTTCGTGTGTATTGTGCCCCACACCATAATCTTTCTCGGTGATAGGAAAGTACGTCTCTCAGTATGGACTAATGAAAATTTCACCATTGGAGGCTATACATCTGGTGTCTTTCCTTGTCTGTTGCATGACATTTACTCATTAGACAATGATTTGTTCAGTGCCTATCATGTCACATCTGGGTGCTAGAGATGGAAAGGTGAGAACACTTCCCTTGGGAAAGTCAGAGCATCACTGGGACACGTGAGGGAGAGAAGCCCAGCTTGGTCCTGTGTTCAAAGGTCTGGGAAATTAGTAACCTAAAATCACTGATGTTCCTTAATATAAAGTACTCAGAAGTGTTTTGGGAGAGATTCGGGTAGACAACATACAACAAAGCCTTGAATAGTAGAGGGGATGGAAAACTCTTAACAATGTCAACCTCCTCCAACTTCCTTTTCTTATCCAGCCCATCATGGACTCATGCCTGAGTCCTTAGAGAAAGAAGAGGGAATACTGTGAGTCAAAACTGAAAGTAGAGCATTCACAGAAACTCTGTAAGCAATTAAAAAACAAGGCAATATTGCCTTTGTACCCTGTCCCTAAAGGAGAAGAGAGGACCTTTCTGTTTGAGCTTTGGCTTGGTTTAGCACATTGAGAGCAAGAGAGATCACAGTCCATTGGCACCTCCAGGGAGCAAGAGCACCTAAGGTAGGTGAATTCAGAGGAAATGACAGCTGAGAATTGGGCTAATAACAGCAGGCAAAGGGCCTCTGAGCAGTGGTATGTTGGTAAAAGTTTAACAACTGGATCTCCAGGAAAAGAAAATGTGTGTATGTATGTGCGTGTGTGTGTGTACATATATATATATTTAATATTATATATTCATAACAAGTTTCATATAAACTTTACTAATTTTAAAAATGGATAACATACAATTTGCAATTAATGATAAAATATACAACATTCTTTATTGTAAATCCCATAGAACCAATGGATTCTCAGAGAATGCTTTCATTTGATGCTTATGGAACCCTTGTACCTATAACCAACTTACCATTGCCACTGACAAGTGTAGTTCTGACAAGAATGTTAGCTGATATTTTCTTCATGCTAATGAGTAAGATGAAAGTCAAAGAAGTAAAACATATTTCAGAACTTCACTCATGGTCAATCATGACTTCTTTGCTGAATTGGATAATATTAATAGTTTTTGAGTACTGGAAGAACATTTCCTCAGATTTTTTGTTCCATTCACAATGTACTGGCTGCAGACATAACACACCTTAATGTATAGTCTGTATTATTGACATTTTCTTTATCAGTTTCTTACGTCTAGACAACCAATAAAGCAATAAGTCGAGCTCTGGTTTGTAGAGTTTGCCAGATTTAATGGTATAAGTACTCTCAATATGACCAATTTCAAACTACCAATGTGATGTCACTGTATTATAGAGTATAATATAATCATAGAGATACAATTTTAGAGGAACAATTGACACACATATCCTCATGAGCATAGATAATAGTAAAATATAAGAGAATAACTAGGAAATGATGAGTTTTGAGTGTTAACTTTAATATATTTATTTGCAAATTTATATAATCGATTTTTGATAATGGCTGTGTTCAAATTAACTTGCAAAATTCCTAGCAAGTTAACCATCTGCTCCAGTACAAGCTGGCTCCTGCACACACTGCATCTGGCAGACATGCAGACTCTCCACTCAGACCCTCTGTGAGAAAAGACTCCCCCTAGGCTATGAGGAGGGTAGTCTGTTAAGAGTCGTAAAGTTCTGCTTCAATTTTCAAGCCAAGGGCCTGGTCATCTCAGGATGACCCTCAACCCAGGACTGAGCAATAATGACACAAAACTAGCCATTTCTGTAAAACATGGGGCTCCTCTGATAGGAAGACTTCGCTCTCAAGCTTCCCTTTGGACTGGCAGGAAGTTTGTCTGATTGGCATTACAGTTTGACATCTCCCCCTGCTCTCTTTCCTTTCACACGTGTTACTCCGAAGAACCCATCATACTCTCAGCTGCATCCCACTGTCTACTTCCCAGGGAACCCAACCTCCAACAAGGAACTGGAGTCAGAAGGGGAGCAGCCTCATGTGGTATCACAGAGAGTGGGGACCACAACAAATGGAAATGTCCAAAGAGGACAGTGGAGGCAATGGCACCATCAGAAGAAACCCGACTGGACTCATTCATGTGCACAAGGGAAATGCGCTCTCAACCCCACAATGCGGTCTCTGAAAAATAAGTAAAATTTATCTGGTGTTAGGAAACCTGAAATAACAAGGCTGAGAAAGGAATTAGCCCCTTTTCTATTAATGTGACTGTATCAGTCCATTTCCACATGGGACAGCCAACCTGGGAAAGTGCAGGTAATTATAATGCAATGTGATAAGTGCTCCATTGGAGGTATGAATCAGTTTTCCTCAAAACAAAAAAGGCAAGTCTTTTTTTTTTTTTTTTTGCAAGTCTTTAAATAATAAAAGAAGCAGAGAAGGCTTCACAAAGGAGGTGCTATTTGAGCTGGATCCTGAATGCTGAGTAGGAACTGGACAAGCAAACAATACACTGGGAGAATTCGATGGGCGGGGGTAGACTGCCACAGGTTCTAAGATACAATTACTGACTCAGTCACCACCATTATTTTAATTACTTCCAAGAGCAGATCCTCATTTCAGTGAAACATCTACACAATTTCCTGACCCTCCCTTAGCATCAAGAATATGTTTGTGAAACAGCTCCAGGTGGGGAGTGGGGCATGGGTAGAGCAGACTCAAAACTCACAAAGGGCAAGTAAGCTGGTCCTGATGGAGATCAGCCCCACGGCTGGTTGCATGGTTTCATCAGACTTTTTTCTGACTGAGCTATAGTGCAAAGCACTCTAAGCCAAGAATCTGAGGAACTGTACTCCAGTCCTTCTAAGACTGTCTCTCCACCTGTAAAATAAAGTTAATAATCCAGGCCTCCCAGAACACAACAAAGCTGTGGTGAGGATCTACTGAGCTAAGAGACAAGAAAATTCTCTGAAAACCCTTAAAACACTCTGTGGCTACTGCAGAGCGCAGAGAGCTCAGGTTGGTGCTCTGTGATGACCTGGTTGGGGCGGGGCAGGCGATGCAAGCAGGGAATTGGGAGGGAGGTTCTAGAGGGAGGGGATATATGTACACACATAGCTGATACACTCTGCTGTGCAGCAGAAAGTAACACAACATTGCAAGGAACTATACCCCAATAAAAGAGAAACATTTAACAAACCCAACACTATGTGGCGCTCACTCTGACACTCACTCAGGAAAGCCGTATCCCATGGTCACTTCTCATTTACTGTCTCCAAGTCTAAAACAGGCCCATTTGTTAATGGTGAGTCTCAGCTCTCTGTAGTTTTCTATCACAGCACTGACGGTTGGGACTCACACAACTGTATGACTACTTCATGAACAACTGTCTTCTACCAGTAAGTCCACTGGGGCCATATCACTAGGAGCACACTCCTTTTGTTCCAAGTGCCTAACCAAGTACCTGGAGCATGTTAAGGGCTCAGTTAGTCTGATAAATGGATTATCTACTGCACCTTTCTATTAAGTTACATCTTACTTTTTTTTTTTTTTAAGTCATTGAGAAGCTGACCCTGACTGTGAACTGTTTCAGAAAGGCATCATGTGCTTTAATATCTGCATTCTCAATCCCTACCCCAATGCCTGGCTGATAGTAGGTATGAATAAATATTTCAGTGGTAGATAGCTTACGTATAACTTCATGGTGTAGTCTTTTGAATGTGGCAGAAACTCAATAATTCATTGTGCATAAAATGAATATGAAAATAGCTGTCTTTTCTTGTATACCTGCTATAAATATTAATATCTATGTTTTAACTACTAAGCACTTAAAAAAAAAAACTATTCTACTTTCTTTGGGATGTTAAACCTCTTTGGGTAGAAGAGATGTCTTAGACGTGAGATTCTTATTTGAATCTAGATATGAGCCCTGCAGCCAGGGAAGAGTTATCTAAGTCTCTGATACTCAGTTTCTTCATCTATATAATGGAAATAATGTTTTATAAATGTTAAATGAAATAAAGTATATGAGGGCTACTGTACAGCCTTCAGTGATGGTAGATTCTCAACAAATCTTTAGGATTTCCTTTCTTCTGTGATCTCTATTCTCTCTTTGCTGACATGTCAGGCTTCCAAACTTCTCTCCAAAAGCTAAAAGAGGAATTAAGTGACTGTTTTTCCCTATGGCTCAGTGACAGCCTTTATCTCAAATGGTGCTCAGCCAGGCCACCTCTATAACCTCAGATTTTAGCATGGGGAAATGAAAAGAATCTTAGAGTGGGAACCCACCTAGGTTTTAGCTCAGTGCCTGACACTGACCAGCTATGCATCCTTATGTAGACCATTCATATCTTCAGTCACTGTTCTTGGAGACTCTGACACTACTCTTAGCATTTGGAAATATATTAGAGGCAAAAAAAGACAAGAATTCCTGCCTTCATGGAGCTTACAAATTGTTCTCAGTAGGAAACACTGACCGAAAAAATCAATACAACAAAGTGAATTAAGTAGTATGTTAGAGAATAATGAGTGCTATGAAACAAATAAAATGTTGAACTGGGTAAGGGGGAACAGAGAGTTCTGGGGAGAGGAGAGTTGGAGGACAAGATCCAGCATTAAAATGGCTCACTGAGGAAGGGATACTTGAGTAAAGCCTTGAAAAAGATGGGAGATCAACCAGTAGGTATTTGGGGGAAGAGCATCAAAGCCAAGAGAATACCAGATAAAGACCCTGAGGGGATGTGTCTGAGAAACACAAAAAGTCCAGCATAGCTATTTTGGCATAAGCAAAGAAGAGGACTTCCGGGTAGCTCCAATGGTAAAGAATCTGTCTGCAATGCAGGGGACCAGGGTTTGATCCCTGGATCGGGAAGATCCTCCAGAGAAAGGAATGGCAAGCCACTCCAGTATTCGTGCCTGGAGAATCCCATGGACAGAGAAGCCTGTTGGGCTACAGTCTGTGGGGCTGCAAAGAGTCAGACACGACTGAGCGACTAACACACACAAGAAGAGAGGAGGAGGACATGAGGACAGGGCAGTGAGTACATCAGACCCTTAACAGTCTGGGCTTTAATCCGGGTGAAATGGCTTTGCTGGCCTTGCCTACACATGAGGAGAAGGAATTTAGACTTGATTCTTTTTGAGATCCATCTAACTCATACATTCAAGGATTTTTCTTTCCACTTGGGTACTGATAGCTATAACAACTGGCATAGGCAAATCATGGAGAACTGGACAAGTGTATATATGCTGCATTCTAATAGTTGGACACATACAGGATTTACATGTGTAAACAGACCTCTTGTCTAAAACTAAGACAGATAACATAGAACAATGGAACAGGACTTTGGCATTGTCTGTATTTGGACAGGCTAGTTGTTGAATACAACACCTGCTGAAGAAGGAATTCACAGGGCCTGGACTCCATCTCAGGCCTGTCCATGCTGATCGTGCTAGGCCACCTCTCCAGTGGACTTTGAACTCTGTGCTTAGCGCCTGTGGGAACAACAATGGAAGGATAAGACCCCCTCTGGACAGGGGAACCTTGAAGAGAAAACAGACACTAATCACCCCTGCCTCCAGACAGTATCTATCAGAATGTAACCACAGGCTTATCGGTTATTAACTGGTTGGAATGTAACCATGGGCTTATTGATTATTAACTGTTTAAACACATAACACATGAATGATGGGGTTATTGTGATTGTATTTACCCTTCCTTTGTAAGCCTCAAGGGATTTGGGGTGGTGGGTTTGGACACGTACACATGGGGTATAAAAGATTTTCACAAATGCTGGTCGGGGCCCTTGGCCAAGAGGAGACTCTGCCTTGGGCCCCCCGGTTTAATAAACTGCACTCCACTATCTGCATTGTCCTTCTGAGTGAGTTTGTTTCCCGGAAAGTGTGGCTATAACACTGCAACTTGAGCTGGGCAGGTGCTTAACTCGTCTCACCTCCATGTTCTCACCTGTAAAGTGGAGATAACTGTGATTTCTTTCTCACTGATTTAGTGTGAGGATTAAATAAGATGACCCACCAAGTTCTTAGCACAGTACTGAACATGTATAATAGTAAACTCTAAATATATTTCACCATGTTTTATTTTACATACTAGGTGTTAACAAAGATTTACTGAACTGAATTTTCAAAACTTCTTTATTTGGGATTTGTGTGCTAATTTTACCTCTTGTATACCATCAAATGTGTCATTCCAACAAATGTCTGTTAGTTTATTACATGCAGTGCACAGATGTGTGAGTGAATACGAGAGAGTCCCTGATTTACAGGGACACAAGTGGAAGAGACATATCCATAAAAGTAACTGTAGTTCAGAGCAGTCTGTTAAAAGTATGTTAATAAAAGGGCCACACATAATGGCAGAATGGAAAAGGAGAGATTAATTCCAATGGGGGTTATTCCTGGTGGTTTCATGGGGGAGATGAGAGACATGAGCAGGTTGGAAAATATGTCTCATCTCTCTCTCTCTCTATGGATGATACAGTAAATAGTCTTTATTTCCTTTCAGGCGGCACTAGTAAATTATGAAGTCAATGACTTATAAAATTGTTGCAAGTTTGTAGACACCTTAACTCATATTGCTCCTGGCAGAAGTGGCTTCACAAGAGCAATGCTGGGTCCTGACACTCATAGTGGTAAACTGTCAAATTCAGTGCACATTGTTGCCTTCCAGGGGAACAGCAGATGAAAGCCCGGTTAGAGAGAGAGAGAAAGTGGAAGGAAGAAAGGAAAGAAGGAAGGGAAGGAGGGAAGAAGGGTAAAAAGATCTGTGATTGCACTCAACTTCATGATCAAGAAGGGTATGTTAGTCATTCAGTTGACTCTTTGCAACCCCACAGACTGTGGCCTGCCAGACTCCTCTGTCCATGGAATTCTCGAGGCAAGAATACAGGAGAGGGTAGCCTTTCCCTTTTCCAGGGGATCTTCCTGACCCAGGGATTGACCCTGGGTCTCTCACATTGCAGGCAGATTCTTTACTGTCTGAGCCACCAGGGAAACCCAAGTAGGGTATAATTACCAAAAAAAGTTATTTCTGAATGAGTCTTTGCCCCCTCCGTCTTTTATTTCCAGATCCACTATTTCAGCTATTTGACAGCCTGAGGAAAATTGCTCTTCTTGGTATTTACATACTGCTATTCCTACTGGGAAAATATGAGATGCTTATGAAAGATTTCACAAAACGCTATCAGTTCACACATACATTTTCCAGGAGTTGGTCCAAGGAAAGCATGGATATTTCTAGGGCTACAACACACTTCTCTAATAGAACATACTGGGTGTTCCCAAAGGAACAAATGAAATTTTTAAATATCCTTGCCTCTCCCTCTTGCCTTCTTCTGCTCTCAAGCTGCATGGATAAGTGGCCAAGGCAATACATTATGAAACAGCTATACATTTCTAAACTTTTGAATTATGTTATTCTACTTAACTAATAGAAAGTATCTTATTTTGTCTAGCAAGGCTATGGTCAAAGGAATATTCTCTGTAGCATATTCTTCTCTCAGAAGTATGGTTAGACAAGAGAAAAGTGATCTAAGATGTTTGATGATATATGAAAGTATTATGAACTTTTTAGATGGTGTTGTGGTATTTTTTTAAGTCACCGTTACTCATAAATGCATTCAGAGTTACTTAAGCATAAAATACTGATATAGTATTTGTAATTTGCTTCGACAAAATAGATGGGAGACTTGGTAAAGGTGAGATGAAACAAGATTGGCTCTGAATACACATGAGAGGTATCCAAGGCTCATTATACTATTTTCTGCTTTCATCATGCTTTAAACTTTCCATATTTTTTTTAATAAAGAGAGAGGCTCAAGCTCAATTATTTCACTGATTATTTGAGAGAGAATTTGAAAAGAGACCTCAGTGCTCTAGAAGCATGGGAGGAAGGTTTGGGTTGGAAAACAGGTCTTTGGCACTTAACATTTCAGATGCACAAAGGGCAGATATCATGGCAGTGTGATTCTGAGCCAGGAGGAAGGTAAACTTAATGGATCAGGGGAGATAAAGGAGCTATAAGGCCAGGGTTCTCAATGATTAAGGACTGACCAATAGGATTACTTCTGTGATTTTTGATGCATAGTCTTGACTCAACTACCCTGTTCTTCAACTCTACTGTTCATTAGAGAGTGGATAGGGAACCAAGGATAGAAAAGGGAGAGTTGGAAAAAATACGAAGATATAAACCACATAAACAAACTTCTTGGACAAGTTCCTCCCCCAGACAGCATATTAATTAATTCTTTGGATGATGCTACAGAAAATGTGCTTCACACACTTAAGAATGCCAAGCAGAAAATGATAGAGGATTCAGAGAATGATAGAAGCAACATCCTCATATCCTAATATGTCAGAATTGGGAGCTGAATACACCTAGATGAAATAAAACAAATAAATGCAAATTCCTACCCTGGAATTCAAACACCAATGGCACAAACATAGGGTAGGAGATACAGAGCTTAGAAATAGCCCACAGGAATATACTTGGACTTAACAGGAAATAAATGCCCATATAACCAAGGTGATGAGGCTGACAAACAGAAAAATTAATCCTTTTAAGTGTGCATGAGAAGTAATGGAATATATAAACTGACAGAAATGGTAGACCTATCTGTATTGGCCAGGCCTCCTTTGGAATTTCAGGTTCATTTGTTCCCAGAAGACAAAAAAAGAAAAAAGAAAAGCACATTTTGAACAAACTACTGAATAAAGAAGGGGCCCAAAGCCCCGTCCTGGAGAAATGACTGAAGGAACTAAAGGGGTTGAGGTAAAACGATGCACTCAGGACATCTGTACCCTCTGAAGTGCTGGACCATGGAAGAGAAACAGTATGACTTCAAGAGATGGAACTGGGCCAAATGTGAAGATGTTACAGGGGATCAGATTACACATCAAGAAGAAGAAACTCTTTAGAAAGACCAGATGCCTCCACAGATAGAAAGCCCTGTCATGCGGGTCACTGAATGTATATTAGAGCCATGAGCTGATGAAGATGGTGGCTGTTGTTGCTATCATAGGTGTAAGATAAGTCTATTAGAGCTGTGAGGTGTGTATTAGCATTAGAGCAGTGCCATACAGTTGATCAGTAACATGTGGCTACTGAGTTCTTAAAACAGGGCTAATCCAAATTGAGATTGTGCTACAATTACATAACATACACCAGATTTTGAAGACTCATGATGGAAAAAGAAATGTAAAATATCCGCTGCTGCTGCTAAGTCGCTTCAGTTGTGTCTGACTCTGTGCGACCCCATAGACAGCAGCCCACCAGGTTCCCCGTCCCTGGGATTCTCCAGGCAAGAACACTGGAGTGGGTTGCCATTTCCTTCTCCAATGCATGAAAATGAAAAGTGAAAGTGAATTTGCTCAGTCCTGCCCGACTCCTAGCAACCCCATGGACTGCAGCCTACCAGGCTCCTCCGTCCATCGGATTTTCCAGGCAAGAGTACTGGAGTGGGTTGCCATTGCCTTCTCCAGTAAAATATCTAATTAATCTCAATAATTTATGATATACTTTATCAATATGTATTGATACATATTATGTTGATAATATTCTGGATATATTGGGCTAAATAAAATATATTATTAAAATAAATTTTATCTATTACTCCTTATGCTTTAAATTATGGCTGCTGCTGCTTAGTCACTCATTCGGGTCTGACTCTCTGCAGCCCCATGGACAGTAAACCGCCAGGCTTCTCTGTCCATGCAATTTTCCAGGCAAGAATACTGAAGTGGGATACCATTTCCTACTTCAGGGGATCTTCCCAACCCAGGGATCAAACCAGCATCTCCTGGATCTCCTGCATTGGCAGGCATATTTTTTTTATCACTGCATCACCTGGAAAGCCCTTGGCTTAAATACTCTGAACCTTAAATTCCTATTTGAAAATGATAAAGTTGGACAATCTCTGAGGTATTTCCAATTGCTGACATTTTGGGATTCCATGAGAAAGGCCTCTGCCCAGCTTAGGTCTAGGCATTCCTTTTAATTAGATGTGTTCCAGTCACTGTTTTATGCAAGCACCCACTCAACCAATTTTTTCAATCTTCTCCATTTTCAAAGACTATGAAAAGAATGCAGTGTTCAAAAATAAACAAAACTGAAACTGGGACCTCACTACATCATGAACAGCTTCTCAATGATCGTGATCAGCTTCACCCCTCAAACAACATCCAAGCTACTACTTGTGTGCTTACATTTGACTCGACCCACAGATGATACTTCATTTAAATCATCACAGACATCTTTTGAGATGGATGCAATTATTACCCTTATATAATTGAGGAGGTAACTAGGTATTTGATCTGTTTGTATAAACCGATGAAAGGTTGTTGTTGAACCATGAAAGACGCTGGGATTCTTGGCCTCCGGAGAAGAATTTAATCCAGGGCCAGAGATGAGGCTTGATCACTCAGAGCTTTTCTTGTAATAAAGTTTTATTAAAGTATAAAAGAGATAGAGAAAGCTTCTGACATAGACATCAGAAGGGGGCAGAAAGAATACCCGCCTGCTAGTCTTTAGCTGGATGTTATATAGTTACTAGCAGTCTGCTAGTGGAAGAAAGGAATGTCTCAAAACTCAGAGAATGGCACCAGGTCACTCACCCACAAGATGCATTTTGAGATAATCTTGGTACCAGGGGAGTCATCCTGGACCATAAAACGATTGACTTGAATCTTGTATAAAGGCAGATTATCATACAAATAGTTTCATTTACATGGATTAGGAGAACAATGTATGAGAATAACACACTAGTTTGTCAAGTTAGTTCAGAGTCTTTAGGCAGAACAGAGTCTGGGGTAAGTGCACAGTACATTAACATAGCTTAAGACAAACATTTCCATAAGAAAAATGTATTGGTTAGCTCAAAATTTGAGGAAAGTTAAGTTCAGGTGGAACCAGGTGTCATTATGGTAACACAGTGTTTTAAGAGAAACCTCTTTCTAAATTTGTATAGAGAAGGGGAAAAATATAACACTAATTTGTTTCCTCCTGCGGCTTAAGACAGAGGAGAAAAAAAATGTCTGACACTTGCAGCCTATTTCCTCCGTTTGGAGACCCCTGGCCTTCCTGCCTGTTACCCTCTCACCTGGATGTGTCCTTCGGCCTCTATAAACTGCAGGAAGATGGCATAGTATTGTCAATCCCTATAGTACACCCAATAATGGTATAAATTGTAGTGAGGATTAAGTGAAAACATGTATGTGGAGTTCCATTACAGTAGTAGATTTATAATGGGTAGACATGATAGAATCCTCCTGCTAACCTCTTTCTCTAAACCGTCCAAATCCTCTAAATACAGCTCCAGTAACACCCTTTCCACAGAGCCTCCACCTTTCCCCCATGTCTGGAAGTAAGGTCAATGCCTTCTGAACTAGCATAGCTCTTCATGTGATCATTTCTTAGCAATCTCATTTCCGACCTTACCCTAAAGTCACATCTATTCTCCTATATTAAACTATAAAGCTCTTGAGTGATAGCTCTATGCAAAATTCACACTGCAGTCAGTATAGTCTGTGGAACAGAGTATATTATTAACACACATTAATTGAGTTAAAATTACTATTTGTCAAAAATTTAATAGTTCTAACCACTGCATGAAATTTAAGGTCCTTATATGCATATCTAATTTATCCCTCACAACCTAAAATGTAAATACTAATGTTACCCATTTTACAGATGAGGACATTGAGTCTTCAAGGAGCTGCTCAACATCACACTGGTCTTAAGTGAAAGACCCAGGTTCTGAATTTTAACTGACTCCCTCCAAAGTCAATGGTAATGATCTTAACCATTGCAGAGAAAGGACAAATGGGCAGATGGATGGACAGAATGAATAAATAGAAGCACAAAAATGTATCCTCTGAATTTAAACTCAAGATTACCTTTTAATCCCAGCTTTCCCTTCTAGATATCAAGCTTCCTAGCTCCAGCTCCATCATCCCAGCCTATGACTAGGAGTTCAGCAGAGAAGGAAGAGAATCACATTTCATCATTTTAAAGATTCATAATGAGCTAAAAGGCCAAGTCAAAATCAATTTATTATTCACCAAAATATCATGTCCCTGCCTGTTTTGTTCTCCTGAATAAAACATACCTTTTCAAGTGTATAAGCTGCCAGCAGCGGGGAAGAAACAAGGGAGCTAGTAATACATATTCACATAATTAGGAAGAAGAAAAAAACATTCAAGCAGGTTTCCTTTTTAACGTTTATATTTATCTGAATCTCCAGCTCAGGAAAATGTTTACCTAGTATAGAGAGCATGTGTATTTTTCACCTGATAGCAAGATTTTATGGTTAGGATTTTTTTTTTTTCATTTGGAGCTACAAGCCAAGATTTTAGCAGCTACCCTCCAATACCCTGAGTCCACCAACAGAAGGAACTCTTGGATCCCTGTAACACCTGGGGTTCTTTAGCAAGAGATCAGTCAGTCCCAAGACAGAGCCACTCAGATTAGCTGCATCCCTGGCATAGATTGAGACCATGCCTTGTGGCTTTGAAAATGACAGTGACTATAATTTATTACTTGCATTGATTCACAGAACGTGGCTCCTTGTACAAACAAGCAGACATTTTTCAATTGTGCACTGCAATGGACAAATTGTTTTGCATAGAAACTCTGCTTTTAAAATTAATTGAGGTGAGCATTGAGGATATATGCATTATGCATGTACAAATAATACATCCTTGGGAAAAAAAGGCCCAAATGGGTTCTATTTAACTTTAAAACTGTGTTTTATTAATGCATTTTAAGGGAAGAGCTTCAATCAATGACCCTATTCCCACTAAACAGAGAGCATTGAAGCAAAACAGAATCCAGGGTGCTTACTTTATTTCCCTTTCCCATTCTTTCTGAAAGCAATGGCATTTCATTTTCCAACAGACACCTTTTTTTTAAATTCATAATGTCATATTTTAATCCAATCAATGCACATTAGCTACAACTAATGCAAATGCCATTGCTACTCTTTCTTCAAATCATTTTTTTAAAAAATCTGCTAAAACAGTACAGCCCAATCTCTCCACCTCAGATTAATAAGTATTGGACAGCTTTTCTATATTTCTTTTTCCTTCTTAACAGAGTATTATTGAACGAAGCTCTAGGACATTTTAGGGCAATGCATAAAACAAATTCTCCTGGAATCTTGCAGTGTTTGGAAAGGCCAACCTTTCTCACACAAGGCTCCACTCCTTGCCTTCAATACTTCTGATTCAGCCAAGGAGAAGTGGTCCTACTTGGTCCCCATTCTCCACATCCCCTGCCTTTGTTTCTCCCACTCTGGATGTCTCTTACCCTATGTCCAAATTTCACCTGTACTTAAGGGTTCTATCAAGGGCCTCTTTCAGGAAGACTTCCCTGATTCTAACACTTATCTTGTCCCAGGCAGAGGGGATTCTTCTATTCTCTAAAGGCTCAATACATTTGCCTTGGGGATCTAAGAATAGTTCACCTAAATCCCATTGATTATTGTAAGCTCCTAGAAGGTAGGAACCAACAAACGACATCTTGGCACCTCTCATATTAGTTAGCACAATGCCTGCACACTGATGTTAGTATCTAAAGAATGAAGAGAAGAAAAGGAAGAGAAAAATAAAGAAGCAATGAGGAACAGTGAGGTTCAAAGGAAGGGAAGGAGGAGGGAGAGAGAAAGAATGGGAGAGATTGAGGGAGGGAAGGAGAATACTGAAGGACAGAATGGATAACTGAGAGGACACAGAGACAAATGACCACAAAGCTTCTATGGTTACTAACCACAAAGTACATAGTACTGAGACATAAGTGAATAATTCTACTGTGGTAGAATTGTAGAATTCTACTGTTGTAGGGGAGTAGAGAGAGCCCTAGGTGTACTTGTTAACCTCCCGGGGATGCCTAGAGCATATTTTCTGCCCCCAGAATATACCCAATGCAGTCGTTCTAAAACACCAGTGTGCAAAGAATCACTTTGGGAGCTTAACAAAATATTAATTCTCTGCAGCTGGATACTCAATGCTGTATAACTCCCAAGACAACCTGATTTAGCAGGATTGGTAAGGGCTCTGCATTTCTAACAGGATCCCAGATGATTCTGAGGTTAGGTGCTGGAGATCCTGTCTTGTAGAACACTGGCCTAGGACTATGGCCGAGATTTGTCCCTCTTTATCAGTTGTTTCTGTTCACTACTTCAGCCAAGTGATACATTATCTACATCCATCCACAGGAGAGCCTCAGAGAGCCTAACCCAAAATCCCTTTCCCTATCTCCTCCCACAGATCAAGTCCCCCAGCCAAACAACTGTCCTTGTCAAAGGGACCAGGCACGACTCCTGATTATCCCTGAGTAACAGTTTCACTTCCCTGCTAATTCACAGAATTATTCAAACAAGACAACCACCTCCCCATACCTCATCATCTTAATACTACAAAGCCTGCGTCTCATGGTCCCTGTTTGTTCACTCTGCACCTGTCTGACCTGCCCTCGCACACAGCAGCCTTGCCCAGGCTGTGAACAGAAGTTACCAGTAAACAGCTCTCAGTGGCAGGTGTCCAATGTCAGGTGACGTGTGTTCAGGCCTCCCTACAACCTAGGGTGGGAATCATTCTCTCACCAATGGGATGAGAGGAGGTGATAAATCAAAGTATGATAGTTGAGCTGCTCACTTACAGTCTAATGGCAAAGATGTCTGCATAAAGAGACTTTAAATCCACTGTGATGAGTGGTCAGTGGAGAGGTATAAAATGCTACGTGAACAGAAAGAGGGAAGCAAGAAACTCTGGGTGGAGTGGTGCAGGACACAGGATTTCACAGACATGTAGCATTTGGCTCAGCTCAGGAGCCTCAGATGAAACCACTTAAATAGATGATCATCACATAGCCTTATGCAAAGATCCCCCATCCCTAGTCCTTACCCAGGATCCTACTGGGTACAGGGTGTCAACCAGCCCTATATTTAAATCTCATGTTCCTCTGAGCTTCGAGGTGGGGCTCTGTGGAACAGAAGTGCCTATGCCCAATATTGTTCTAGTTCTCTATTTTTAAGGGTTCCTTTTAAGCTACTCTAGTTATACACTGCATGACGCATACTTTTTTGCTGTAACAGGTAGTTTCCAACATCTGTTCTTGTCTCCTGCCTGTCCCTGCTCTACAGACAACATGTTCAGCCTCTGTCTAAAGTAGCTGAGCTCCTAAACCACCCATCAGAGCAAGAACTTTGCCAAAGCAGAAATAAGTGCTTTGCTACCTCTCCCCTTCCAGAGACTTTATTTCCTACATTAAAATATATATAACATTAAAATTATTGCATATATCAAATAAAGACATTAACTACTTGCATGTTTGTTGTGCTCCAACACTGGTGAGGATGTTATGTACACTGTGTTTAATCCTTCCACAACCCTTCAAGGGAAAAAGTGCTTCCAGGTAAGAAAACAGAGACTTACAGATGCCAGGCAACTCACACAAGGTCACTTGGCTGATATATACAAATCAAGCACTTGATTTCAAGTTTAGTTATCACTAAATTCATGCTCAGAATGTCTATATTATTCTGATCTTGTGTGTCGTGTGCCCAGTTGAAGTAGTTGGGCCAACTAAGTTGACGACTTGTTATTTTAAAAGTGTAAACCAATGCTGCATGTTGAAATCCCCATAGCTTAATACAAATAAGCCAGTTCTTTAAAAACAACTGGTTAGTAGTAAAAAGTACCACATCTTTGCTTATATAAATGAAAGCTTCTTTTGTTTTCATTCAAATCAGATTAAACATTCAGATACTGATTAAGATGAGCAGCAATCACAGAAGACTTCTAACTAGATGAAAAACAAGGGCCTATGGCTAGATTCTGTTAACTATCCTTCTAAACATTCAAACACTAGATTTAAATCCTGAGAAGCTCTGTGGGTCAGTTCTGTAAGAATTTGGATTGATATTTATTCTGGGGGCACCACAGAGAAGAGGCAGCCTACATAATATTATAAGAAGGAAAAAACAAAAAACAAAAACAGCTTATATGTTCACAGTAGAGATTTTGAGTGGATTTGATTATAACCTCTTCCAAAGACCCAACTATAATAAATCCTGCAACTCAGATGTGTTAATTTGCAACAGTCAACAAGAAGACTGTGGAAAAAGCTGCTGACTGTAGAGAAAGCTATGTGGTGCATGAAACAGGGTATCTTATATGGCCTGAAGGGGCTTCCCAGGTGTCACTAGTGGTAAAGACGGAGAAGGCAATGGCACCCCACTCCAGTACTCTTGCCTGGAAAATCCAATGGAAAGAGGAGCCTGGTAGTCTGCAGTCCATGGGGTCGCTACGAGTTGGACAGGACTGAGCAACTTCACTTTCACTTTTCACTTTCATGCATTGGAGAAGGAAATGGCAACCCAGGGGCAGAGGAGCCTGGTGGGCTGCCGTCTATGGGGTCTCATAGAGTCAGACACGACTGAAGCGACTTAGCAGCAGCAGCAGTGGTAAAGAACCTGCCTGCCAATGGGGGAGACCTAAGAGATGCAAGTTCAATCACAGGATCAGGAAAATGACCTGGAGGAGGGCATGGCAGCCCACTCAGGTATTCTTGACTGGAGAATCCCATGGACAGAGAAGCCTGGTGGGCTACAGTCCACAGGATCACATAGAGTCAGACATGACTAAAGTGACTTACCACCCATGCATATGGCCTGAAACACTGTTCTTATACTCTTACACTCCTATACTCTTCTGGGCCCTGATTTAAGACTGATTTCTTTTGTGATAGCAGAGAGAAGACTTCAGCAAAACTCTATAGAAGTGGTATAGAGATATTTCTACTCCTGAGAAGTGGGATTGAATTTCCTGCCCTATGCTTCTCTTAGAGCAGTTTAGGTCAAATGAAGAAGTTTATTTTAGGAAATCATATGTTTTCTGGAAGTAGTTTATCAGCTTAGTAAAAATACCAACTGTTGATATGAATTTGGGCTGAGAGAGACTCTTTCTTGTGTCTCTTGGCAGTGAATGACTCCCTATCTTTTTTTTCCCCACGGCAGCTACAGTAACTTGGAGAGCAAGTATGAATTTCTAATACATTAGATATTGAATCTAATGTCAGGTTTAATAAAGCAGCTGGATTCTAGCTGGAAGGCTGCTTTATTGAGAAATCCTAGTCTAGAAGAAATCATTCTTTTTAATCAATTACTCATTGAATCCTAAGTGCTGAAATTTATAGGGATGTTAAAAAGCATCTAGACCAAAAGATTATAACTCGGGGTCCATAGAGCTCTACCTAGAGGCAACGGATAGGCTTCAGTGGCCTCATTAATAACCAGAAATTATGCACAGATTCATTTATGTTCAGGTGCATTCATTTTTCTCCAGGGAAAACAGTATAAAACTTTTACGGGTGTTTTTAAAAGCCTCAAAATATTTAAGGACAACTGATTTAGATCAGCATTTAATTAAATATGAGATAACTGATGCTTAGTGAGGTTAAGTGACTTGCACTTCTGCACATGACTAGAAAGAAACAGAACTGCTAGACATCAGGTCTTCTCATTTCTAATCCAGTGCCAGCACGCTGCCCTGAACTACCAACAACAATCAGATTTCCCCTCTAGCCTACGTTGTGTTGGAGCCTATAACTGGGGTGTGAGAAAACAAAAAAACATAAATTATGTTGCTCAAAAGTAGGAGGTTTATATACTGAGTACATTTATATCAAAATAACCAGAACTATGAAACAGAATACTTAGCTGTAAGATTTAGAATAGAAGGATGTCTCAGTTTAAGTTCCCCCCAAAAGAGACCTGAGGCAACCATTTAGACGTGAATAGCTTAATGTGTTGGTGATTGCAGGAAGTGGGGAGTAAGGAACTAAGAAAGGAAGTGATGTAAGTTAGTGATTGTGTTAACTAAAGGGACTTCACTGTGGGACCTTGGGGACCTTGTGGCTTAGAATTATCCCACCAGAGAGGCAAGGAAGCTGGGGGTACTTAAATCTCTCGTCCATCATCAGATGAGGGGTTTTCTGGGCCAGAGAACAACCTCAGAAAAAGAAATATAGAAATCATATGTGGAAAAGGTCTCCCAGTAACACTCAAACCAAGGGGATATGGGCAGGGTTTTATAACATCTCATAAAAGGTGTCTTAGAAGTTAAATGAAGAAAGATGTATCTGTGGACTATTGTTAGATCATAAAATGTTTGGAATAGGAGCTATCTCAGAAGTCATCTACCACCATGCATGTGTGTGCTCAGGGTGTGTCAGCTGGCACCCATAGACAGACTGCGGCCCGCCAGGCTCCTCTGTCCATGGGATTCTCCAGGCAAGAACACTGGAGTGGGTTGGCATTCCTTTCTCCAGGGATCTTCCTGAACTAGGGATCAAACCTAGGTCTCTAGCATTGCAGGCAGATTCTTTACCGTCTGAGCCCTAGGGAAGCCCATCTACCACTATAACCCCTTCTCTTATAACCTATGTAAAGTTAAGACCTTGTCTTTAATATCACTTAAACTAGTGATCTCTGCTATTCCTTTCAACATTAAAGAGCACAGTACATTCAGATATAGTGGGTTTTTCATGTTATTTTGTTTTGCTTCAAGGTCATCCCTGTTACTGACTACATCTATATGGAGTCAAAATCTACTGGAATGTTCCATTGGTTATCAATTCTGCTTCTGAATCGATATGAAAAATATTCAAGGTCTCTTCCAAGGGATGGCCTGTGGGATCCAACCTTCGAGATGACCCCCAGTGATCCCTGGTTCATAATAAATAAAGGATATTTATGATGTTGTGTAGTTTTCTCCCACAGTGATTAGTGCTGACATGCAAGCAACATAATAGTATGGAAGTAGCAGAATGTCACTTCCAAGGCTAGGTTATAAAAATCATTGCAATTTCCATTTTTTCTCTTGGCTTACTCACTCTGGGGAAAATCAGCTGCCACATCATGAGGACACTCAAGAAGCCCTACAGAGAGGTCGACATGGCAAAGAACTGAATCCTCCTGTGGAAAGCCTTGTTGGTAAGCCGTTTTGGAACTGGATCTTCCAGTGCCAGCCACGTCTTCAGATGACCATAATCACAGCCAATATTTTACTGCCACTTCATGAAAGATTTTGAGGAATCTGCTCCCTGATTCCTGACCCTCAGAAACTACAAGATAACACACAGTGATTCTTTCAAGCCACTGAGTTTTGGGATAATGTGTTACACAATATAGATATCTAGCACTCAGACTTTTTGATATTTAAAGATAGCTATTCCAAATCTTCTGTTCTGATTAAACATCTTGCAATTTTCCTCTGTGTGGCCAAGTTTTCTGTTTTTTTTTTGTTCCATTATGGCACTATTTCTATATGTCAATATCCTTTTTAGTGTCAGTCTGTATTAGTTAAATCTCTTTGTTGAAAGCGACAGAAGTCCAAATTCAACCAGTTTATGCATAAGAAATGGGATATGTTGTCTTCTATAATCAAATTTCCAGAAGGGAAGACGAAGAGACAGCTGGAACCAGGCACTTAAAGGACACGTGGGCCTTGTCTTTTTTGCTTTTTATCCCAAGTTTTGGCTTCCTTCTCTAAGCTGCTGTTTCCGGAAATTTATAATCATTTATAGGAAGCTTTTATACTCAGAGTTATATAGCAAGAAACCAAAGAAAGTTCTTCCCTGCCAGACAATTTCAGTTAAAAAAAAATTTCAGAGGAGAATTGCAAATGGTCTTACTTAAATCATATTTCTATCCCTAAAATGCTGTGACTGAGAACCCTTTATCATGCCTAGGTGACTCCTGTGTGCACTGCTGTGGTTGGGAGCATATTGGGAAGTCTGTGAGAGGGAGGGAGGAGTAAGTAACTCTAAAGTGAATGTGACTCTGGAGAGAAAAGAATACATAACATGAGCTTCTTAGCTAGATGTGATCTCCCTGTTGTGTTTAGACTAGCACAGGATAAACAGAGATCATTTTCTGGGGGTAGGATAAGTATATAAGTAGGATAAGTTCAGTTCAGTTCAGTCATGTCTGACTCTTTGCAACCCCACTGAGCACACCAGGCCTCCCTATCCATCACCAACTCCTGGAGTTGCTCAAACTCATGTCCATCGAGTCGGTGATGCCATCCAACCATCTCATGTTCTGTCATCCCCTTCTGCTCCTGCCTTCAATCTTTCCCAGCATCACAGTCTTTTCTAAGGAGTCAGTTCCTCTGATCACGTGGCCAAAGTATTGGAGGTTCAGTTTCAGCATCAGTCCTTCCAATGAATATTCAGGATTCATTTCCCTTAGGATTGACTGGTTGAATCTCCTCACAGTTCAAAGGATTCTCCAAAGGCTTCTCCAAGACCACAGTTCAAATCCATCAATTCTTCTGCGCTCAGCTTTCTTTATGGTCCAACTCTCACATCCATACATGACTACTGGAAAAACAATAGCCTTGACTAGACAGACCTTTGTCAGCAAAGTAATGTCTCTGCTTTTCAATATGTTGTCTCGGTTGGTCATAGCTTTTCTTCCAAGGAGCAAGCATCTTTTAAGTTCATGGCTGGAGTCACCATCTGCAGTGACTTTGCAGCCCAAGAAAATAAAGTCTGTCACTGTTTCCATCATTTCCCCATCTATTTGCCATGAAGTGATGGGACCAAATGCCATGATCTTCATTTTCTGAACACTGAGTTTTAACCCAACTTTTTCACTCTCCTCTTTCACTTTCATCAAGAGGCTCTTCAGTTCCTCTTTGCTGCCTTAAGGGTGGTGTCATCTGCATCTCTGAGGTTATTGATATTTCCTCCCAGCCATCTTGATTCCAGCTTGTGCTTCCTGCAGCCCAGTGTTTCTCATGATGTACTCTGCATATAAGTTAAATAAGCACGGTAACAATCTACAGCCTTGACATACTCCTTTTCCTATTTGGAACCAGTCTGTTGTTCCATGCCCAGTTCCAACTGTTGCTTTCTGACCTGCATACAGATTTCTCAAGAGGCAAGTCAAGTGGTCTGGTATTCCCATCTCTTTCAGAATTATCCACAGTTTATTGTGATCCACAGAGTCAAAGGCTTTGGCATAGTCAATAAAGCAGAAATAGATGCTTTTCTGGAACTCTCTTGCTTTTTCGACAATCCAGTAGATGTTGGCAATATGATCTCTGATTCCTCTGCCTTTTCTAAATCCAGATTGAACATCTGCAAGTTCATGGTTCATGTACTTTTGAAGCCTGGCTTGGAGAATTTTGAGCATTACTTTACTAGCACGTGAGATGAGTGCAACTGTATGGTAGTTTGAGCATTCTTTGGCATTGCCTTTCTTTGGGATTGGAATAAAAACTGACCTTTTCCAGTCCTGTGGCCACTGCTGAGTTTTCCAAATTTGCTGGCATATTGAGTGCCAGCAAAGTGCAGCACTTTCACAGCATAATCTTTTAGGATTCGAAATAGCTCAACTGGAATTCCATCATCTCCACTAACTTTGTTTGTAGTGATGCTTCCTAAGGCCCACTTGACTTCACATTCCAGGATGTCTGGCTCTAGGTGAGTGATCACAACATTGTGATTATCTGGGTCACGAAGAACTTTTTTGTACAGTTCATCTGTGTATTCTTGCCACCTCTTCTTAATATCTTCTGCTTTTGTTAGGTCCATGACATTTCTGTCCTTTATGAGCCCATTTTTGCATGAAATGTTCCCTTGGTATCTCTAATTTTCATGAAGAGATCTCTAGTCTTTCCCATTCTATTGTTTTCCTCTATTTCTTTGCACTAATCACTGAGGAAGGCTTTCTTATCTCTCCTTGCTATTTTTGGAACTCTGCATTCAAATGGGTATACCTTTCCTTTTCTCCTTTGCTTTTTGCTTCTCTTTTCACAGCTATTTGTAAGACCTCCTCAGACAGCCATTTTGCTTTTTTGCATTTCTTTTTTGATGGTGGTCTTGATCCCTGTCTCCTGTACAATGTCATGAACCTTCATCCATAGTTCATCAGGCACTCTATCAGGTCTATTCCCTTAAATCTATTTCTCACTTCCACTGTATAATTGTTAGGGATTTGATTTAGGTATACGTGAATGGTCTAGTGGTTTTCCATATTTTCTTCAACTTAAGTCTGAATTCGGCAATAAGGATTTCATGATCTGAGGCACAGTCAGCTCCCAGTCTTGTTTTTGCTGACTGTATAGAGCTTCTCCATCTTTGGCTGCAAAGAATATAATCAATTTGATCTAGGTGTTGACCACCTGGTGATGTCCATGTGTAGAGTCTTCTCTTGTTTTGTTGGAAGAGGGTGTTTGCTGTGACCAGTGCATTCTCTTGGCAAAACTCTATTAGCCTTTGCCCTGCTTCATTCTGTACTCCAAGGCCAAATTTGCCTGTTACTCCAGGTGTTTCTTGACTTCCTACTTTTGCATTCCAGTTCCCTATAATGAAAAGGACATCTTTTTTGGGTGTTAATTCGAGAAGGTCTTATAGGTCGTCATAGAACCATTCAACTTCAGCTTCTTCAGCATTACTGGTCAGGGCAGAGACTTGGATTAGCATGACATTGAATGGTTTGCCTTGGAAATGAACAGAGATCATTTTGTCGTTTTTGAGATTGCATCCAAGTACTGCATTTAGGACTCTTCTGTTGACTATGATGGCTACTACATTTCTTCTAAGGGATTCTTGCCCACAGTAGTAGATACAATGGTCATCTGAGTTAAATTCACTCATTCAAGTCCATTTTAGTTGGCTGATTCATAAAATGTTGACGTTCACTCTCGCCATCTCCTGTCTGATCACTTCCAATTTGCTTGCTTTGATTCAGGGACCTAACAGTCCAGGTTCCTATGCAATATTGCTCTTTACAGCATCGGACCTTGCTTCCACCACCAGTCACATCCACAACTGGGTGTTGTTTTTGCTTTGGCTCTGTCTTTTCATTCTTTCTGGAGTTACTAAGATTGGTACATCTTAGATATACAAATGTAATAATTTGATCAGGGAACAAAAGGGAAACAAAAGGGAACAGTCAAGAGCATAGTGGGTTACAGTAAGAAAATCCATCTTGATTTATTAATATATTAGAGGGTTCACTGATATAAGACGTGTTAAGGGGTAAAGAATACCATACAAAAGAAGAGACTGGTTAGACAGATGAGTGCTGGACTTCCAGGACAAGGATATGGGAGTGGATGGTCAGTAGTTTTCAAACTAGTTCCAAGACCCATCTATAATACTTCATTGCTATCAGTAAACTACCAGAGTTTATAAATTACTTCCTTTTTATGTGCCAAGCTGAATTTATAGTCATCCTTATGAAAACAGCTCTTGTTAGCACTTATCTAAGAGGTAGTATAGCCGAATGGTTAGAAAGATGCTCACTAAAGCAGATAGCCTGGTTTTTAATCTTGGATCTCCTATTTCTTATCAACAGATGTATAGTCTTGGGCAGGTTCTTTAACCTCTCTGTGCCTCACCTGTGTCTCATAGAATTTGGAGTAATAAAAATATTTCATAGGGATGTTGTGAATTCAATATGTTAATACATGCAAAGTTCTTAACAACAGCATCTGACACATAGTATGTGCTACAAAGGTATTACTAATTGCTGTTACTATTATCATCATCATTATTTTTGAGTTAGGGGGAGAGGAAATTTCTATCCCCGTGGAAAATTTGTGCATACCCAGATGGAAGTATGTCACTCATTTGAATATCATATGCTCCATATATTGAGGGATAAGAAAGCTTAAAATCTGTCATTCTAAAGAATCAGCAGTCCAGGATGGAGTCGTTGATAAGACAGTGGCAAGGAAAGTGAATTGAAATGCTTTCTGAGACATTTTGTCTGGAAATAGAGACCCCTTACAAGATTGCTGCGTCTGTCTTGTTAAAGTCTGATTGCATGTGGATTGGTCTTCAAATAATACCCAAGTAAATATATCTCAATGCACTTCCATAAGAAATGAGCATTCATCTGTGGGTTGTTAGTTTCCCAATTGCAGTACCAAAGATTTAAGCCATATTTAGGACTCAATATATCCATCATAAAAGCTAATCTTTCCTAATGCCCATTTTTATCCAAGTACAGTGCATAATTAAATGCTAGCACTGAGAAGCACTGTATTTAGAAAAGAACAAGGCAAGATCATCGACCACAGCTATTTATATACTCTTCCAGCTCAAATATTTCATACTGTGCACACTTGCTACTGACATTGCTTATTTTTTAAATCCTTTTTTAAATTGGATATGTTTTTGAAAGACGTGGAATTGAATCATTGCATCATATAATCACAAAGCTTTAAAACCTAAGTGATGCTTAAAGGTCACTCAACACAACTATCTGAGAATCTACTATACATTTTGAAGACATTTGTTCCAAGTCACAAAATGACTTATGGAAACAGTAATACATATGGCAAGTGGAATAACACTATCCCATGGCCATTACTGCCAATTTCCTATAAAGCCTGAACTGAGCCTTGGAATCCTCTTCGACACATAATCTAGGCAGCCACTTCTGATTAGCATTAGCATGAAAATTTTCAATCTATTTACCATTCCCTAATGATGACTGAGCTAAAGAAAACCTAGTATACCCAAATTCCAAATTTATCTGATATAGCATTCAAATTCTTAAGTTTAAACCATATAAAACACATTTATCCATCTTCACACTATTTTGTTGACTGTTCCATGAAGAATCAGTACATATGCTACTGAAAGCCCTTTCTTGTACCTCATCAACAATAAGCTCCCATCATGCAAACTAAATTTTTATTAATGAGGCATAATTCACATACCATGCAATTTACCCCTATAAAGTACACAATTCAGTGGGGTTTTGGTATATTCATAAAGTTGTACAACATCATCACTAACTCCAGAACATTTTCATCTCTTCAGTGATGAAGATGGTGGTGGTGATAATAAAGGCCTCCATCTATTTTCAACACACTCTCAGGGTAAAGGCTGCTCACACTGGCTGATCTCTAAGTCAGGTATAATAAAGTTAATTGTGCGAGTCAGTTCTTCCAATAAACCACCAGAGAGGCAAAATGATCGCAATTCTCTTAAGAGTGGGGCTTTGAAAGAGCTCAACTCTGTCCTATCCCCTCTGGTAGGTGTGAGGTTTCTGGTTTTAATTTCCATTGCAGTCTGCTCGTTTTCAAAGCTAACGCAGACCTGAGTATAAGGTGGGAACAGGGCAAATTAAAAAGCCACAAAGCTTACTATTCTTACCAATGTTGCCATTTTTCTTGAATAAATGTTTTTCAGATTTCTATATGTCTTTGATTAATTTCTAGGGTTCTAGAAAAGTTGATGCTGGCAATGTTTTCCATATTCTTGTTTTTATGGGCAAGAGGATTTTTAGAAGTCTTAATCCACTATTTTATCTGATGTCACAAGTTACTGTTTTAAATTTTTTTTAATTTTTTTGGCCACACCCACATGGCATGCAGGATCTTAGTTCTCCAACCAGCGATGGAACCCACACCCCTTGTGTTGGAAGAACTTTTCTACTGGACTGCCAAGGAAGCCCCTGATGTCATAAATTACTTCTATGTTTGTTCTATATGCATTATATATAGGTTTATATATAATATAAATATTATATTATATATATTACATATATAATATAAAATAATATAAATAATATTTATATAAGTTTATAGATTTATAAGATCATAAGGACTAGTCATAGTTTATGAGGTGTTGCATGATCTGATCCCCTGATTTTTTCCTAAAAATTATCTCTTAACAAGTTTTCCTTCATTCACTATAAACTGAACAGTTCACTTGGCTCTCTTTCTGTTCCTCAAACACACTAAGCCATCACCCCATTACTGCCCTTGTACTTGGTATTCTCTCTGCCTGATGTTCTCTTTTCCTGGAAGAAACCTCCCGTCCTTCTAGCCTCACCTCAGGTGTCACCTCTCAAGAAAGGTCATCCAGGATCATCTTTTCCAAAAAAGCTCTGCTTCCCCTTATTCCTGCAGCCCCCTCATTCTCAGGTAATCTCAGATATCACAATCAGTTCATTTCATAGCCTTTATTAAGCTGCACAATTATTATGTTTATATCTTACTTGTCTCTTCCAGTACAGAGCTTCATGAGAATAAGGATTTGTTGATCTTATGCATTCATATAGGGCTTCCCAGATGGTGCTAGAGGTAAAGAATCCACCTGCCAACGCAGGAGATGCAAGAGATGCAGGTTCCATCCCTGGGTTGAGAAGACCCCCCTAGAGGAGGAAATGTCAACCCACTCCAGTACTCTTTCCTGGAAAACCCCATGGACAGAGAAGCCTGACAGACTACAGTCCATTGGGGGCCGCAAAGAGTCAGACACAACCGAGCACCATGCATTCACATATTTCTTTGCCCTGCACAATTACTAGCACATAGTTGTATACAGTCAAATGAATAATGGATAGTTGGATAGTGAGCTACTCAAAATTATATGTATCATCAGTAACATCCCTGGGTTTAGCAGTCTACAAGTATATTCTTTCATTTAAATTCCAAGGACAAATCAACCAAAATGTGATGAGGAGTCAATTACATTAAGGTGACTAGAAGCACCTTGGACTTCTATTGGAGAATGCTTGATAAGGAAAAAAATGTTCTTGCCAAAAGACTGGGATACAATCCTCATTTTTACTGTGGCAAAACCCCATTCTTCCTCAGTCTCCATTTTCTTCACCTCCCAACCTCCACTCTCCTGTTCTTGGAGTCTCACAATGCACTTTATTACCAATTAGAGAGAAAACTGCTTAAATCTCACAAAGTAACATTGATTTCAAATGCTACACAATGAATGAATAAATAAGAAACACCAGGACACCACTTTAAAAGAATCTTTTTTATGTCCATAATGATACCTTAATGTTTTTTACTGGGCACTTTTGAGGTTTATAGCACTAGGATAAAAAATATAATTTTTCATCTGGTTAACCAATTTATGGCTATTATATTCCAAAGTACTCTAAAATGCCACTGGGATTACATTTGCTAAAGGTTTCAGGTTTTTCTTACTTTTTTCTTTTCCTATTGTAAATGAAATAAGTTATGAATGGGATCCACCAAGTGAAAAAAGAGATTTGAGGTGGGTCTATATGAAGACAACATATAGTAAACTGTTGCACATAAACTGAACTATTTCTCTGACATTCAACAGCTTTGGTTCTTATCTCAAAAGACTGCTTTAGAGATGAAATTTCAGTTCACTCACTCAGTCCTGTCTGACTCTCTGCAACCCCACGGACTGCAGCAGGTCAGGCTTCCCTGTCTGTCACCAACTCCTGGAGCTTGCTCAAACTCATGTCCATCAAGTCAGTGATGCCATCCAACCATCTCATCCTCAGTCATCCCCTTCTCCTCCTGCCTTCAATTTTTATCAGCATCAGGGTCTTTTGCAAAGAGTCAGTTCTTCGCAGCAGGTGGCCAAATTATTTGAGCTTCAGTTCAGCATCAGTACTTCCAATGAATGTTTCGAACTGATTTCCTTTAGGATTGACCAGTTGGATCTCCTTTCAGTCCAAAAGACTCTCAAGAGTTTTCTCCAACACCATAATAGTTAAAAGCATCAATTCTTTAGCACTCAGCTTTCTTTATGGTCCAACTCCCACATCCATACATGACTACTGGAAAAACCATAGCTTTCACTGGACAGACCTTTGTCTGCAAAGTAATGTCTCTGCTTTTTAATATGCTGTCTAGGTTGGTCATAACTTTTCTTCCAAGGAGCAAACATCTTAATTTCATGGCTGCAGTCACCATCTGCAGTGATTTTGAAGCCCCCCAAAATAAAGTCTGACACTGTTTCCATTGTTTCCCCATATATTTGCCATGAAGTGATGGGACCGGATGCCATGATCTTTATTTTTTGAATCTGAGTTTTAAGTCACCTTTTTCTTTCTCCGCTTTCACTTTCATCAAGTGGCTCTTCAGTTCCTCTTTGCTTTCTGCCATAAGGGTGGTGTCATCTGCATCTCTGAGGTTATTGATATTTCTCCCAGCAATCTTGATTCCAGCTTGGGCTTCCTATAGCCCAGCATTTCTCATGAGGTACTCTGCATATAAGTTAAATAAGTACAGTGACATTATACAGACTTGACATACTTCTTTTCCAGTTTGGAACCAGTCTGTTCCATATCCGATTCTAACTGTTGCATCTTGACCTGCATACAGATTTCTCAGGAGGCAGGTAAGGTGGTCTGTTATTCCCATCTCTTGAAGAATTTTTCATAGTTTGTTGTGATCCACACAGTCAAAGGCTTTGGCATAGTCAATAAAGCAGATGTTTTTCTGGCACTCTCTTGCTTTTTCGATGATCCAACAGATGTTTGCAATTTGATCTCTGGTTCCTCTGCCTTTTCTAAATCCAGCTTGAACATCTGGAAGTTCATGGTTCACATTCTCCAAACCTGGCTTGGAGAATTTTGAGACTTGGCTAGCATGTGAGATGAGTACAATTGTGCAGTAGTTTGAGCATTCTTTGGCACTGCCTTCCTTTGGGATTGGAATAAAAACTGACCTTTTCCAGTCCTTTGGCTACTGCTGAGTTTTCCAAATTTGCTGGCATATTGAGTGCCGTACTTTCACAGCATCATCTTTTAGGATTTGAAATAGCTCAACTGGAATTCCATCATCTCCACTAACTTTGTTCGTAGTGATGCTTCCTAAGGCCCACTTGACTTCACACTCCAGGATGTCTGGCTCTAGGTGAGTGATCACACCATCATGGTTATCTGAGTCCTTAAGACATTTTTCTGTATAGTTCATCTGTGTATTCTTGCTACCTCTTCTTAATATCCTCTACTTCTCTTAGGTCCATACTGTTTCTGTCCTTCATTGTGCCCATCTTTGCATGAAATGTACACTTGGTATCTCTAGTTTTCTTAAAGAGATCTCAAATCTTTCCTATTCTATTGTCTTCCTCTATTCCTCTGCATTGGTCCCTGAGGAAGGCTTTCTGATCTCTCCTTGCTGTTCTTTGGAACTCTGCATTCAGATGGGTATAGCTTTCCTTTTCTCCTTTGCCTTTAGCTACTCTCCTTTTCTCAGTTATTTGTAAGGCGTCCTCAGACAACCATTTTGCCTTTCGGCATTTCTTTTTTCTCGGCAATAGTCTTGACCACCGCCTCCTGTACAATGTCACAAACCTCCATCCATAGTTCTTTAGGCACCCTGTCTATTGGATCTAATACCTTGAATCTGTTTGTCACTTACAATGTATAACATAAGGGATTTGATTTAGATCATACCTCAAGGATCTAGTGGTTTTCTCTACTTCAATTTATGTCTGAACTTGGCAATTAAGGAGTTCATGATCTGAGCCACAGTCAGCCCCTGGTCTTGTTTTTGCTGACAGTATAGAGCTTCTTCATCTTTGACTACAAGAATATAATCAATCTGATTTCGGTATTGACTATCTGGCGATGTCCATGTGTAGAGTCGTGTCTTGTGTTGTTGGAAGAGGGTGTTTGTCATGACCAGTGTGTTCTCTTGGCAAAACTCTGTTAGCCTTTGCCCTGCTTTATTTTTTACTCCAAAGCCAAATTTGCCTGTTACTTCAGCTGTCTCTTGACTTCCTACTTTTGCATTGTAGTCCCCTGTGATGAAAAGGACATCTATTTTTGGTGTTAGTTCTAGAAGGTTTTGTAGGTCATCATAGGAATGTTTAACTTCAGCTTCTTCAGCATTAGTGGTTGGAGCATAGACCATGTGATATTGAATGGTTTGCCTTGGAAACAAACAGGAAATCATTCTGTCATTTTTGAGACTGTACCCAGGTACTACATTTTGGACTCTACTGTTGACTATGAGGGCTACTCCATTTCGTCTAAGGGATTCTTGCCCACAGTAGTAGATATAATGGTCATCTGAATTAAATTCACCTATTCCAGTCCATTTTAGTTCACTGATTCCTATGAACATTAAAGGGCTCTTAAATCAGAAGTATACGGTAAAGGGGGAAAATCAACAAATAGCAAGGAAATTTCCATCTTTGAAGTAGAAGAAAGATTACTTATAAAATACTATTTATTTTCTAGATTTGGAAATGAAATGTGGGTGCTTAAGAAGAGGCCAGTTGGATAAATCAAGTAAATAATATATGTACATTTCAGAAGTTGTAATTTCTCCGTCATCCCTCTCATGGATTGAGATCTCCCTGTGTGCACAGCACAGTGCTTTTAATAAAACAGGCAACATGGATATAATTCAGATGGGGATTTGGTCATTATTTAGCTCATCTCCTTTGGATTTCTCCCTGAGAGCCAGAGAGTGCTGCTTCGCCCAGGTTTTCTCCATGCCTTCTAGAGCACTTGAAAGATGTTAGATGGTTGGTATGCTTCTATACATTGGAAGTAGTGAGCTTTGGGCCCTAGCCAGGTTCAGGTTGAGGGGGACAAGGAAAACATAGCAATACTGTGCACAGGGCAGCTTTTTTTTCTTTTTTTTTTTTTTTTATAACATCTGGTCATCCACCTAGATTAAAGCATATATGTGGCATCTAGGGAAATGCTACAGATGAACCTATTTGCAAAGCAGAAATAGAGACACAGATGTAGAGGACAAATGTATGGATACCAAGGCGGGGAAAGAAAGGGTGGGATAAATTGGGAGACTGTGACTAATATATATCCACTATTATGTATTAAACAGATAACTAGTGAGAACCTACTGCATAGCACAGGGAACTCCATGCTCTGTGGTGACCTAAATAGGAAGGAAATTCAAAAAAGAGGATTTATATGTATACACATAGCTGATTCACTTTGCTGTACTGCAAAAATAACACAATATTGTAAAGCAATTATACCTTAATATATTTTTTTAATAAAAGACTATTTTAGAGGATTTTTGCTGTAGTCTAGATCAATGTTTCTCAACCTTGGTGCTACCGGTATTTGGAACCAGATAATTCTTTGTTGGGGTGGGGGGGGCTGTCTTGTGCATGAAGGGTTGTTTAGCAGCATCCCTTGCTTCTTTATTGGTTTTTAATAGCAGCTCCTTCAACACACACACACAAGTTCTGACAACCAAAAATGTCTCTAGATATTGCCAAATGTCATGTGTGCAGCAAAGTCACCTATAGTAGAAACTACTTGTCTAGGAGTATGTTCCTTTCATATGCAAGAAATTGAACAAAGAACAACACCATAGAATATGCCAATAACCAGATTACAAAGGAAGTGTCAATTTTAGCCATTCTTTTTGGACCAATAATATATTTTATCCACTCAACAATTATCCTATATCTACATTATAGGCACATTTCTGGCATAATAATGGCTACCTTTTGAGCAAGTTCTCTGTGATGAGTGTTTCACATACTTATACTCATTTAAAATTCACAAGAATCCCACACAAATGCAGGTAAGCAGTGGTGGAGTCTGGATTTGGATTCAGATTTTTTTTGGTTTTGTGTGTGTGTGTGTGTGTGTGTGTGTTTAATTCTCGAGGCTCTTTAATCCTTCACTCACCACTGGCAGATCACATGACTTTAGAAATATTTTAAACAATAGAACATAGTAGTTAAGAGTACAGGTTCTGGGAACAAACAGCCTAGATCGGAATCTTGTCTCAACTAATTCCTAGCTGCATAAATCTGAGAAAGTTTCTTTAACTCTCTAAGTTCAGTTTTTTAGTCTGTAAAATGTACCTCTCGAAGGGGACAACTGTGAACATTAAATGAGATAATATATACAAATGCCTGTAATTGCCTGGCACATGGCAATTGCTCAACTACTATGAGTTTACATTTCAAACTTATATGCCTAGTGAAACTAGAACAGAATGTACAGGAGTATAGCTGGCCTGGACATGGCATTAGGGAGTGATGGCAACTATGGAGTATTCGGTAGGTCACAACCTCTCTATAGATTTTCCAGCCAATTTTCAGAGAAATAGGTGTAAGCTACATAACTGATACTGGCAGAATGGATTGGGATCAAGAAAACTTCAGTTTATTGGTGAGGCCATTGAAGCACAGGGAAGCAGAGAGCCTACCAAGTTTATATTGTCTCTCAACAGTGGGGCTTGATATGGGACCTATGCCCTTCGCCAGGTCTCATTCTACTACCCTGGATATATTTCCTTTTACTCCCTCACAAACATCTCTTGCTTTTATTTCTGTAAATGAGTTCTGATTTCCTCATTAGCTGAAAATATTTATTCCTATAGAGACTATGAGCAGACTATGACTGTATTTATTCCTATAGAGACTACTGCTTGTGGGCATGGGATTTTCCTAGCAGGGCACCCGAGCATTTAAGTTGCTCCCCAGGGCATCAGAATCCCAGTGACAGATTGCAGAGTGCTCCAGCATGGGGATTATAGTTTTCTGCAGGGATGAAAAGGTCCAAGACTTGTGAATAAATGCAACCACCAATTAGACTCCTTCAACACTATATTTAATTTAGAGTCTTTAAAACAAACAAGGATTGTTGTATTTTAAATATCTGATTTTTTTTAAGGTTACCATCTTGTAAACTATTTCATGCTTTTGATCCTTAGACAACTGGTTGGTAGGACCTGAGAATGTAAAACTTTATATATGAGAGAATCATACTTTTCTGAACTATAAACACTTCTTAAGAATAAAGCAAAGTCCCGCAAAGATTCGCACATGACTTAGTGACTGAACAACAGCCAAGTTTCATACTATCCCTAAGTCTCCGAATATTCCTAATGGTTTCCTGAACAACTGTTTATCCCATCATACATACACACATACCTCTACTCATTTCTTATTATAATCTAGTAGATAATAGGTCTTAAATGTTTTATTCATCTTTATTCGTTTTAGCACGCATGCACATGCTCACACACACCAGTGTCTGGTAACAAGTAGGTACTCAATAAATATATATATATATATTTTTTTAACTTACAGAATAACATCTGAAAACTTGAATGCTTGAATGATGAGAAGTAGACTCTTTTGCAAACAGGCAGTTCCACTTTGACCTCATAAAGATAACTCCTCTTAACATTTTCTTAAATTTCTCCTTATAACATCTAGCCATTGATCCTAGGACTAACCTCACAGATGATGTAAAGAAGGGCTTCCATTTCTTTTTCAAGCACACAGAGGCAGATTTCATGGTTCCCCAACTTTTTTTATCTTACAAGACAAATATTGTTTTCTTCCTTCTATAACATACAGTCCTATAACATACAGATCTTCTTTCTTGACTGGTTAAAAATCTTGTTTACTTTGATTAGGATTCTGTGCCAGTGTCTTTTGGTTGGTCTTCAATGTCCATATATCATTTCTGGTATAATGTGAATGCATGAAAACCAGCTGACAACTACATTTCCTAGCCCCTTTTGTATCAGACATGACTATGCAGCTATATGGTCAATGGAATCTGAACAAAAGTGATATGTACCACCTCTGAGTCATGATTTTAAAGGAAACATTTCTCTCTTCACAACCTGCTGCCTGGAGACAAGCCAGCCTGAACTACACAGAACAGAGGCCATGTCACAGAGATGGCAAGGCAACGAATTAAGAACATAAACATAAGATAGACTGAACAACCAATTGATAGATACAGTGATGGTTTTAAATTTCACAAATAAGGTGAAATAAGGCTCATCAATAAGAAACTAGGGTACCTGGATGATCTCAAAGATCCAAGATGGTCTGCCATATCCTTGACTGCCTGACTTTAGACAATAACATGATAAAGAAATATACTACCATCTTATTTAAGCTGTGATGAGCTGACACTATTACAAGCATCTGGATCTACAGACTACTAATAGATCTACAGTGCACAGTCTTTACTTCTGGTACCTTGTATTTTGGTACCAGAAATAAAGTTTAGCAAATAAAATACACCATAGAAAACTAATACAAATTTAGCTTTGGGGAGTACATGGGGAAGATGTAAATACTATAAGCTAAAGCTGATGGCTCTTATACCATGTGATGCTGCAAAAGGCAGATCAAGTGTTCTGCAGTTTGATACTGAAACCCCATTATATTTCTTTGCATCACTTCCCCATTCCTCTCTGTTGTGGTCCCTAATCTGAATTTAAAGCATGTTCCCTCCCTCTTTATACTCAGCCTTTTAATACTACATGATACACATGCCTATGAATTTTTTTTATTCTACGTTTTTAACTGTTTTGAACTGAAAGGCCAGCCACATCTTGTGTCATGTCATCAGGATTTCCTTCAAGCTTGATAGCCATCCACTCATCAAATTTTGGAGGATAATTGTTTAGTTGTATCTAATGGGAAAACCTCTTAATTACTTATTCATATGACTGAATCTTCTTTAATGTTCACATATATGCACATTTATCATTACCATTAACTATCCTCACATTAATAAGGCATGTATCTCATATTTTTGCTTACTGATGCTCTAAATCAGAATTCAGCAAACTATGAACCATAAGCCAAATATAACTCATCTCTTGTTTGTTTTTTTAAAATAAAGTTTTAGTAGAACACAGCTATCCCCTCTGTTACTGCATCATCTATGTATGGATGCTTTGGGGGCTACCGTGGCAGCACTGAGTAGTTGCCACAAAAGCCACAAATACAAAAACATTTGCTAACTAGTCCCATGCAGAGAAAGTGTGGTGATCCTGCAGGAAGCAGTGTTTCCCAACCTTCTTTCCATTATCACTCCCCCGACGAGCCTTTTGAGACTTTTTCTCCCCTAATCCTCCAGCTCGGTAAAATTTTAATACCATAAATATACTGTGTATCTGTTCACGTACTGTATGTTTATCTATGCTTTAAACACAGAAATAATAAGACTTTTTTTTTCACTTCCTAAAAGCCAGCTTTGTTCCCCTTCAGACCAATACTCTTCCTGTTGAAAATGCAGGTTCTAGATAAGAGTTTCTCAGTCTCAGCACTAGCTGATGTTTTGGGCCAAATAATTCTTGTGAGAACCCGTTCTATAGGATGTTTAGCAGCATCCTTGCCTCTTAGATGCAAGGAGCTCCCCTACCTCTCTGTGGCAACCAAAATTCTCTCCAGATGTCAACAAATGTCCCATGGGAGAGAAGGGGGGTGTTCAAGTGTCCCCAGTTGAGAACCACTTGCTTTAGGCTAATAATGTCATCAAGTTCATAAATACAGAAGGCAAATGTCTATTTCTGTACTATGTCCTAAGCATAATATATTTTCCTGGCAACAGCTGCCATTAAGAGAAAGTATCTTATCTCTTCATTTGTGTGTCTCACCTCACAAGACACAGGTACTATGAGATCAGAAACTTTGAGTTATTCAGCAATGTATCCAAATGAACATTTAGAAAAATGTATGGCTCTCCGTTTGTGTTTTAAGGGTAAATCAATTAATTTCACTAAAACCACAATGGCTCTCACTAATCACGACTTCTTCTTAAAAGGGGTTACAAAACGAACTTATGGACACCTTATCTTTGACAAAGGAGGCAAGGATACACAATGGAAAAAAGACAACCTCTTTAACAAGTGGTGCTGGGAAAGCTGGTCAACCACTTGTAAAAGAATGAAACTAGAACACTTTCTAACACCATACACAAAAATAAACTCAAAATGGATTAAAGATCTAAATGTAAGACCAGAAACTATAAAACTCCTAGAGGAGAACATAGGCAAAACACTCTCCGACATAAATCACAGCAAGATCCTCTATGACCCACCTCCTAGAATATTGGAAATAAAAGCAAAACTAAACAAATGGGACCTAATGAAACTTAAAAGCTTTTGCACTACAAAGGAAACTATAAGTAAGGTGAAAAGACAGCCCTCAGATTGGGAGAAAATAATAGCAAATGAAGAAACAGACAAAGGATTAATCTCAAAAATATACAAGCAACTCCTGCAGCTCAATTCCAGAAAAATAAATGACCCAATCAAAAAATGGGCCAAAGAACTAAACAGACATTTCTCCAAAGAAGACATACAGATGGCTAACAAACACATGAAAAGATGCTCAACATCACTCATTATCAGAGAAATGCAAATCAAAACCACAATGAGGTACCATTACACGCCAGTCAGGATGGCTGCTATCCAAAAGTCTACAAGCAATAAATGCTGGAGAGGGTGTGGAGAAAAGGGAACCCTCTTACACTGTTGGTGGGAATGCAAACTAGTACAGCCACTATGGAAAACAGTGTGGAGATTTCTTAAAAAACTGGAAATAGAACTGCCATATGACCCAGCAATACCACTCCTGGGCATACACACTGAGGAAACCAGATCTGAAAGAGACACGTGCACCCCAATGTTCATCGCAGCACTGTTTATAATAGCCAGGACATGGAAGCAACCTAGATGCCCATCAGCAGATGAATGGATAAGGAAGCTGTGGTACATATACACCATGGAATATTACTCAGCCGTTAAAAAGAATTCATTTGAACCAGTTCTAATGAGATGGATGAAACTGGAGCCCATTATACAGAGTGAAGTAAGCCAGAAAGATAAAGAACATTACAGCATACTAACACATATATATGGAATTTAGAAAGATGGTAACGACAACCCTATATGCAAAACAGAAAAAGAGACACAGAAGTACAGAGCAGACTTTTGAACTCTGTGGGAGAAGGTGAGGGTGGGATGTTGCGAAAGAACAGCATGTATATTATCTATGGTGAAACAGGTCACCAGCCCAGGTGGGATGCATGAGACGGGTGCTCGGACCTGGTGCACTGGGAGGACCCAGAGGAATCGGGTGGAGAGGGAAGTGGGAGGGGGGATCGGGATGGGGAATACGTGTAAATCTATTGCTGATTCATGTCAATGTATGACAAAACCCACTGAAAAAATAAATAAATAAATTATAAAAAAAAAAAAAACAGATCTCCAAATACTTTATTCTAAATTTTACTCCAAAACTGGCAGTTGGTCAGGAGTGGCTTGGGTCTCCTTGCCCATTTTTAATTATCTAGAACAGTTTCTGTTTTCACAAGGATCCTCAAAAACTAGTCAGTGGTTCTGTAATCCTATTTAACAATTCTCTCACAGTGCTTTCTTCAAAGCCAAGAAAATTAAACTTCTTGAAAGTTAAGTCTTATCATTCCTTCTCATGTATTGAGTTTCCATTTGCCACTGACAATGGCCATTATATCATTTGATTTATAAGGATTATTCTCATTGTCAGGAAATCAAAAACTTATGGAAGGAAATAGGCTTTTTCTGTCATCAAAAACATGTAATCATTTCTTAGATTTTCCTGCTCTGAAGAAAAAATATAAATGCTTTGTTGCCACTCAACCTCAGGATAATATCACATGGGATTATCTTGGAAACAAAGAGGCAGGCAAGACACAGGTGTGTTTCTAAAAGTAAAAAGGACATAATCAGGCCATTGTAGTCTGCTCTTTCTGGTTTTCTGGAGGGAAGACTGAGGATAGGCAAGTCCATAAAAAGGGAGAAATGCTTCACTTTGACTTCCTCTGTGTAATCATGTTTATACTTAGAAACCATTTTTAGAACATCCCTAATTCTATCACATTTCTGTGTAATTCGTTGCAACTTGGCTTTACAAGGTAATAATCCAAAGGAAAAATAAAATGACCTTTTAGAATTTATTGAAGGCTTGAGAACAAGGACAAACACAAATGATTTAGGCACCATCGGAAAGACATTACAAAGTCTAAAAGGTGGTGCTGTGGGCATTTGAATGAGAGTCTTGGTCCTTCCTGTCAGCCTTTCAAAGCATCATGAAAAGCTTGTGTTTAACATCATGACATTAGTATATACTGAAAATTCAATGAACTAGGATCTTTTTCTCATGTTACAATCAGTGTTGAACAATGGAGAAATCTAAATGCCTACATTTAAAATGTGTCATTACCTCACTTTGTGATCTTTGAATAAATAATAAAACCTTTGATCTAGGCTCCTGAAGCCAGAAATAAGTGCTTCACCAATCACATTATTTGGTTACATATGAACGACTAAAATTACAGTGTAAGGATTCTGCCTTCTGCTATGGTAGTCCAGTTATAGGATTTGATGTACTAGCCTCCAGCTCCCCAGGTTGCTTTGTGGGTAAAGAATCTGCCTGCAATGCAGGAGACGCAGGAGACATGGGTTCAGTCCCTGGGTTGGGAAGATCCCCTGGAGGAGGGCATGGCAACCCACTCCAGTACTCTTGCCTGGGAAGTCCCATGGACTGAGGGGCCTGGCGAGCTACAGTCCATAGGGTCACAAAGAGTCAGACCAGACTGAAGCAACTGAGCAAGCACACACTAGCCTCATTGTGTTTCTGTTACTGCATCTGTTTCCTATAAATTATGACTTCAATAACATTATCTCTCATACCTTTACTTTGTCTTCCTATGGTCTACAAGGGTAAAATGAGCCTGAACTTCAAGTCTAAGATCTGTTCTGTTATTTCAACTCTGTCACTTACCAGCCATGTGACTGAGTAAGATTCCTCCCTTTGCTAAATTTAAATCTCTTTGCCTTCCCGTCACCCTAGGACTATTATCAGATGATACAATTGATAAGTTCTGAGAACACCATCACGTACAGCTGGATTCAGGGGCTCCAACAATATTGTCAGAATGCTGCCATTCTCCAACATTTGACTCCGCGTTTCACCCCTTGGCTCAGTTTTCCTCTCGTAACTCCTCTTCGCATGATGAAGCACAGCAGTTAAAGGTTTACATCTTTCCAGGTCCACTCCCAGTAGAGAAAGAAAATATCCTGTTCACTATTTCCAGCATAAGTCATGCTCCTGTCCTTGAAAAGTCACTGTGGTCAGGAAGATGGGCTGACTTATCTAAGGCTGTATTATTGCCATCCTTATGTCCTCAGAGGTCACTTAGACTGTGTGAAATGAGAGTGAGAGGTGGGAAGAATCTACCAAAGGGGAATTAAGATGCTATTTTAAAAGAAGGGGGAATATACACCATGATGGACAGAAGCAGAGAGGTCTACTTCAGACAGAAAGGCAGATCCCGCTTTGATATAAATGTCCTTTTACTAAGCCAGTATTTTAATTTTATCACCACCTCTGCAGGACTCACCTAGGGCACCAGCCTCCCCTACCAGTGCCTACTTTTGTTCCTGGTACTTTTGAGAAGATACATTAACTTCAGAACTTTGAGATCTATTACTGCAGGCTTTCCCAGGGTTGTGTCTGCTCCTAGAAACTCTTCAAGGGTGAGAATCATTCATGCATGAGAACTCATCATAAGTAAAGGACTGGCCCTCTAGAGTGGGGTCTTACAGCCTTATTCTACAGCCTCATTTTATCTATCTTTACTAATTTACCATATGGTGGAAATTAAAGGAATCATCCAAGTTCTTACTCCTGGAAGCTGGGGACCAGAGGAGTCTTCTTTCGGTCCTACCATTTAATACAAGTTTCCCCTTCTCTCAGACAGCTCCAATGTACCCATGTAGTTCCATCACCGAATGTCTCCTATAAGCCTATGGGAGCACCATCTCCACCTTGTAGTTTACAGTGAGTCCCCTTCATGGGAACGAGGTCCATTCTAAGAGTATATTCATAAGTCCAATCTGTTCATAAGTCCAACAAAGTTAGCCTAACACAATCAGCTACATAATATTGTACTACAATAGGTTTATAATACTTCTCACACAAGTAATACACAAAAAGCAAATAAATACACACACAAAAAAAATAATAAAGAAAACGTTTCTAACCTTACAGTACAGTACCTTGGAAAATACGGTAGTACCAGCTACATCACCACTCTTTACATTTGCTCCTGGACATCTGGGCTTGAAATAAAGATATTGTACTACTGTACTCTATACAGTACTTTACAGTAAAATACAGAAAAGCCAACCACTTGCAGAGGATGCCTGCACCTAACAATGTATGCCAGACATGCGAACTAATTTATGCGATCAGACACGCGAACACATGTTTGCAGTTTTGAGAGTTCGCAACTTGAAGGTTCATATGTAAGGGACTTACTGTATTTCTGTTCCAGCTAAATATTAAAGTAGCCTCCATTCTGTTATCTTCTGCTTTAGCTCACTTTGACTTTTCTTCTTGCTTAGCTGTATCGGCACCTGGTTTTTTTTTCTCCCTCAAACATTCCCCACAACTCCCCTCTTTTTGGTAGCATCCTTTATTCCAGAGAGAGGGTCACAATCTGATCACCTCAAGAATGAGAGAAAGCATCACAAGACTGCCTGATGCCAACCCTGAGCATCTGGAGGTGATCCATGGATGGGAAGAAGGCAGCCCTGCACACACTCAGACCCTTACCAGCGACCTTGCTTCCTGAACCACTACTGGAAGACTCATTATATCCCCTCTAAGACGGGACACACAGTTTTGAGGGCAGAGCCCGCTGTGGCTCCTTTTGTCTGGCAAATCAGTAAAGCTGTTTCTTTCTGTTTTACCCCAAACTCTGCTTCTGAGAGTTAATCCACATTGTGTACAGCGATGAATGTCATCAACATTTCTAGGCCGTCTGCAACTATGTTTTTCATAGTCCCACAGAGAGATTTCAGTGAGGCTTCAGGCAAGCTGCATCCCATTTGGACCTCAGCTCCCTCTTCAGAAATGAAAATCATATGAACCATGGATGTACTTTTCCTTTCTGGTGTGTTATTTTAAAAATTAAATGAGTTACATATGTGAGCTGCAGAGCAATGGTGTTATACTGGAAAAGTCTTCAGGATCAGATGTGTAGGTTCTGTGGGTTTCTAGGGACAGAAACACTCCCTGACAATGCCATTTCACAGAGTCAGTCAAATGGTACAAAATGTCAAAGGGCCTTCTTGAATGTGTTTCAAACCTTGACACGTGAGTGACCATAAAGTTTTCTGGGCCTTCCTCCTGTTCAGTCTGTGCCCCATTCCCAAACCCAGGGTTACAGCCCACCATGTCTCAGCATGGGGACCACCTCACCCCCCTATACCACAAAACCAGACACCTCACCAGGGGGTGTGTGCCCCAGAGGGAGGTATGGGCAGGTTCCCTGTGTTCTGAATCACCAGAGGGTGGGGCAGGGCCATCTGCTCGTGCACAAAGACAGCTGTGTTCCCCATTGTGAAGCATAGGATGAATCACTGTCCAAAAAGTAAGCTTTACTGACTGGATGAAAAATGCAGAGAAATTTCATGTTACCGTGAAGTTGGTTGGGGCATAATTATTGAAAGTAAGGAGAAGTTTAATAACTTTTGAATTTACAGTACAGTGATGTGGTTGAGGAAATAGTTTTATATTATTCATGGCTATCCTCACTTTGCACAGTTCTAGCATGTACACATTTTAGTTGCCATGATTTAGTTTGATAATACCAGTCCCCCAACATTATGGTTCCTAGTTCAGTTACCATAGAATATGAACTGTGAATAACTGAATAGAGTGCAAACTTGGTTGGTTTAATCTCTGGTTGGGAAGATATCCTGCAGAAGGGAAAGGCTAGGGAAAGGCTACCCACTTCCAGTATTCTTGCCTGGAGAATGCCATGGACCGAGGAGCCTGGCAGGCCCCAGCCCATGGGGATGCAAAAAGTCAGACATGACTGAATGACTAACACTTTCACTTTCACACTTTTCACTTTGTTCCTCTCTCTTCCTTCCATGAATCACTACATAAATAACAGGGGCCCCATGATCAGTGACCAGGCACATCCCTTCTTTCAGAGTCTGTCAGTAATTGGTCACTGTGTATCTGGTGTGCTGTTTGTACACAGATCACAAAGAAGGGAGCTGTGCTGCCTTCCTGTCTTCCAGTGATAAGCCCATGAGACATTTTATAGAAAAGGAATCGTGCCATTTACAGAGATGTGGATGGACCTGGAAAATACTGTACAGAGTGAAATAAGTCAGAAAGAAAAAAACAAATATCATCCATTAATAAATATATGTGGATTCCATGAATAGAAAAATGGTAGAGATGATCTTATTTACAAAGCAGAAGTAGAGACACAGACATAGAGAACAAACATGTGGACACCAAGGGGGGAAGGAGGAGTGGGATGAACTGGGAGATGGGGATTGACATATATACACTTTGATACTATGTATAAAAGAGATAACTAATGAGAACTGACTGTATAGAACAGGGAACTCTACTCAACGCTATGCGGTGCCGTAAATGGGAAGGAACTTCGGAGAAGAGGGGATATAGGGAAACGTATAACTGATTCACTTTGCCGGACAGCAGAAGCTAACACAACATTGAAAGCAACTTTTCCTCAATAAAAATCAATTTAAAAAAAGAAATAGAATTCTATTAAAAAAGGAAGGGACTGGCCCACAAATATGCAAGTGCAAAGGAAAAAAAAGTGATGATGCTGGAAGCAAAATGTGAAACGGATATAACGGAGTTAGTAGAAAAAAACAAACAAAAACAAACAAAAAAAACATTTGACCTGACCATGGGAATGTTGACATTGCCACCATTCAAAGAGATTCCAAATATGTAGCTAAGGGAACTTAGTGAAGACCAATTTACATTAATGAAGAAAGTGTTTTTGACAAAAAAGGAGGCAATATTCTAAAGCAAGTGATGTCAGCAGAACAATTCATGTTAAAGAAACTCTTGGAGATATTTCATGACATTGAAAGAGAAAAGGATAAAATGCTAAAAGCTAATCCAAATTTAGAAAAGGAGATGACAGCTCTCCAAGGCATAGATAGAAAACATGTTTGCTTGTGTGATAAATTATACAAGGAGAAGACGAGACCTATTCAAATAATGCTTGGTAAGTTTTTTTAACAACAACAAAAAGACCCCACTAACACTCACTGTTTCTAATAGTTTAATTATAGTGTACAAGTAAATATTAGTTTTATTATTTTCATTTCCGACAGCAAGAGCGTCCATGTTTTAACAAAAAATTAAAGGTCATAGTACAATCATAATTATTGTACTGATAATTAAGATTGTTTTGTATGGTTATAGTGTACACAAACATTTTTATGGTCCTGTACTATCATCTAACAGGAAGACTGCTAATATATACATATTTGTAAAGGGAGAAACTAAGTGACAATACATGTTCATTTAATGTCTATCAGATATAAAATGTGATTCTCAAAGCTGTGAGGAAGAAAAATGAATTGGATGTGCTTATTACCCTCAAGGACTTAATGGTTTCCTTTCAGAAGATGAAGATTCCACATAAAGAAAGCATTTATAATGTAAGGATAGTTCACATTTAAAATGCCACTTGAAAGTAAACACTCTTAAAACAGGGACAAAGTTTTTATTTAAGGGGAATATTTTGGCCAGGAACTGATCTTGAAAAAAGAAATCTTGATCTTGACATTAAAGTATAAAAACAGTTGTATCTTTTCATTTATCAGCATTTAATTTCAAAAGTCAACAATGTCCTAATTTATTAGATGCATAAAATAGGACCACATTTTCTGCTGACGTGATTTTTCTTTAGTTTTGCAGAAGCAAGATACACCACTCTTTGCTTTGTGTTGGATTTTTAAACCACCATTAAAATACGAGCAGTTTTAAAAAAATATTTTATGATTCATCAATTTTCTATAAAGCTTTTCAACATCTTTCCGTATGCAAGTCCTTCTTGCTTGACACTCCTATGCAGTTGTAATTCTTAATGACTTTTTTCTCTTTCACTGGTCTAATCCCGCCATATTCTCACTTGTCCATGGCTTAAGTTTAACTCGAGCAATTATCCTACCTCATTTTCATAGATGCCATAAGTCTTGCAGTTTGCAATCTGATTTTGTAGCTGCTTTGCACTGTTGTAACTCTAAACTCTGGCAAGCAACAGAAAACTGTCAAATGAAGGTGATATGATGATCTCCACTGGGGGTCAACAAACTACAGTCCAGAAGTTACTCTGGCCCACTGTCTATTTTTATAAATAAAGTTTTATTAACACACAGTCATGAGCAACCATTCATACCTCTATTGTGCAAGACTGCTTTCAGGCTACAGTGGCAGAGCTGAGTAGCTGTGACATGACAATATGGCCCCAAAGCCCAAAATATTTCCTGTCTGGCAGTTTACAGGAAAAAAAACTTTCAATCCATAGTGTAGACTGATGCTAATGTTGAGTAAATAGAGATGGTGGACACTGATTTGACTGGGGTCAATTGGTCAGTAAAGGTTTGGGGTTTATGATTCTTGCCTTCATGCCAACTTGTAAGAGTTTAAAATATGCAGTAAACATCTGACTAAGGAGTATTCCTCACTCTTAAAACAATGCAACTTTTATTAGATTTCTAGTGATATGAAATGCTATATAGTATTTTTTAAAACATTTTTCACATTGTATTTTAGAGGGGAAAGAGCTCCCTATGGCTACTGACAGGAAAGGTCCTTGTGAAAGGTGGCATGTCTACAGGATTTCAAAGGATGTATAGGACAAAGGGTCAGAACATGCTCTGGAAAAAACAATTTGGATGACCATTCTCCATAGTTATGGTAATAAACAATAATAAATCACCTTACTGAGATGGAAGAGTATAGTTGGCAAAAGAGATGGATAGAAGCTGGGTCCGATTAAAATATTCCTGATTCCTATAGAGCTAAGGATGTTGGCAACAGTTCCAGTTGGGTCATAAAGAAGGCTGAACCCTGAAGAATTGATGCTTTCAAACTGTGGCAGTGGAGAAAACTCTTGAGAGTCCCTTGGATAGCTAGGAGATCAACCAGTCAATCCTAAAGGAAATCAACTCTGAATATTCATTGGAAGGACTGATGCTAAAGCTGAAGCTCCAGTACCTTGGCCACCTGAGGCAGAGTCGACTCACTGGAAAAGATTGAGGGTGGGAGGAGAAGGGGGTGACAGAGGATGAGATGGTTGGATGGCAGCACTGATTCAATGGACCTGACTTTGAGCAAACTCTGGGAGACAGTGAAGGACAGAGAAACCTGGCATACTGCACTCTATGTGGTTGCAAAGAGTCAGACACATCTTAGCGACTGAACAACAACCAGTAACAAAGACTGGATGGCTCTGGCAAAAGATACCCAAGACACCTGCCACCTGCCCCTCTCAATGTTCCTAATGGGATACCACCCCAAAGCCCTAGTGGTCACTGTGGCTGGTTCCTTTGCAATTAGTGCTCAGATATTGGAAGCAAGTCTAAGTGAAATTTCTCTTTCTGGTATTAACAAATCATTGAAGCCCTCCTTTTCAGGAAATCCTCAGGACCCAAAGGAGCAAGCCCTATGCCCTTAGTGATAAAATTTCAGGCAAGGGAGTAGACCTAGTGGAGGCAGACTTTTTCTCTCCTCAACAAAAAATTCAAATTTCCATGGGGTTACTTGGCCTTTCCTCCTTGAGTTATGCATTTAGTCTGTGCCAGTCTCTTTCAAATTAAGGCTCTCTTCAAATGCATGATTGTCTGGCCAGGTCCTGGAACACAGCAAAGGCGTTCATCTCCAGAAGCCTTATCTCAGCAAGCTCTCTTGTTAATGACCATGCTCCTCGCCCACAAGGCCTTGACAGTGACTAGCGACACAGGTGGCCCCACAAGGCTGTGGAGTAGGATCGCAGCCTTCGGATCTGTCTTAGACTTTGTCAGCTGGGAGAGGAGCCCAAACTGAAGCCCAGCAGCTGCCTGTCAAGGGAAGGAGTGCCCGCAGTGCCTCTGAGCTCCAGGCTGTGCTTCAGAAGCGGCTGCCAGCCCAAGGCGTGAGGCCATACCAGGGAGCCGGAAGCAGCTGCGCTGACTCTGCTCTGCTTCAAGGCTGCTCAGGGACCCTCAGCTGCTTGGGGAGTGAACTCTGTCCTGCATGTGCCCCTGGGGAATTTGGGTGATAGGGGGAGTCGGATTTGGGACTAATGATAGAGTCAGTTCACTGTTGCCCCAGCTTTTTTTTCAGCAAATAAAATTATTCAGTTCAGTTGCTCAGTCGTATCTGACTCTTTGCGACCCCATGAATCGCAGCTTATAGACAGTAGTTTTAAGATGTTTCAACTGCTCCAAAGTTGCTTTCTTCCAAAATTGGACTGTATGTTGCTGAGAAGGCATTCAAAGTCATTCCCAGTATACATCTGGCTTGAGTCCTGCCCTTGCTTCATCTGCCTACTGGCGATTGGGCCAAACTTTTGTTTTTAATCAGTTTTTATTGGAGGACAGTTGCTTTGAGCTCCCCTGGTAGCTCAGTGGTAGAGAATCTGCCTGCAATGCAGGAGACGTAGGTTTGATCTCTGGGTCGGGAAGATACCCTGGAGAAGGAAATGGCAACCCACTCCAGGATTCTTGCCTGAGAAATCCCAAGGACAGAGGAGCTTGGTGAGCTATAGTCCATGGGGTCACAAAGAGTCAGATACTACTTAGCTACTAAACAATAACAAAAACAAAGATGCATTACAATGTGGTGCTAGCTTCTGGGGTACAGCAACATGAATCAGCTATGTGCATATATATCCCCTTCTGGATTTCCTTCCCGTTTAGGTCACCAGAGGGTGCTGAGTAGAGTTCCTGTGCTAAACAGTAGGTTCTCATTAGTTACCTTTTTATACATAGTTTCAATGACTCAGTGGTAAAGAATCCACCTGCCAATGCAGGAGACACAGGTTCCATCCCTTGGTTGGGAATACCCCCTAGAGAAGGAGATGGCAACCCACGCCAGTATTCTTGCCTGGGAAATCCCATGGACAGAGAAGCCTGGTGGGCTACAATCCATAGGGTTGCAAAGAGTCGGACACGACTGAGCACACACACACATCAACGGTGCATGTGTGTGAATTCCAATCTCCCAATTCATTCCATCTCCTTCCCCTCCTTGGTGTCCATATGTTTATTCTCTATGTCTGTGTGTTGCAGAAACCAGTACTTGAGAAACCAAGCACTGCACTCAGAGAGCTGGAGAATTCAGCTTTATTACACCGGCGGGCCCACAGGAGTTAACACTCCAAGCTCTGAGCCCCAAGCAAAGGGATTCCAGAGTTTTTATAGATAGACTATAGTGCGTGACACTAGCTGTTAATAGGCTGGTTTAAACTAAGGGGTTTCTCCCATGCGGGAACAGCAGTCAAGATGGGGAGGGGGATGCCTGACCTTTACACAGACAGGCATGATTAAGCAAGTTTGCAGGGACCAGGCGATTGCAAAGAGCAGGACAAGGGGTAAGTGAGATAAACCCCAGTTCCTAGTATTGCAAGTCCCCACTTTCTGAGACTATGTGACCTACATGATCTAGACTTTGCAAGAGGCAAGCTGAGTTACAGAGGCAAAAGGAGAAGGAAGTTATGTAACATTTTAACTCTTCCTCTTTATGTGTCTCTACTTCTGTTTTGCAAATAAGATCATCTATACCACTTTTCTAGATTCCACATGTATGTGTTTGTATGTACAATAGTTGTTTTTCTCTTTCTGACTTAAATTTCCAAGGCACATATGTAACCACTTCTCCATGGCCATCCCAGGCCCTATGACTTCTTCCTGCTCAAACTTGTTTACCACACCAGCCATCTTCCCTACTGGCCTGAAAGCTCTTTATGAGCAGAGACTGTCCTGCTCAGCTTTATATATTCTTTATTTCCTAGTATTAGGACGTGCTGATACTGCATGCTGTGTGACACTGGCCAAATGGCTTTGCCACTCTAATCCTCAGTTTTCTTTACTATAAAATGAGGGAGTTGAAATAAATGGTCCCTTAAGTCCCATCCAGCTTTTATGTAGGGCAAAATACTACCCAATTTGGCTCTTATTAGCTATGTTACTATAGACAAGTTTTTATCTTCTGAGACCACTTTCATTTGGAAAGAGGAATAATACCCATTCCCTGTAAGCTATATGCATATTAAATATTTATTATTACATAATTACTAAAGGCTGCTTTCCTTTCCATAAATAAATGCAAGAAAGCTGTAAAATGAGATTTATCATTTTTGCCATAATCCAGATGATAAAATATGTTCAAGGAAATGAAGTAACTGCTCCAGGATTACATGGTTAGGAAATAGACAAGTTAGCTTTTGAACCTAAGCAGCCTCCAGGGCAGCCTCTATTGTCTTTACTGAGTTTGCATGAGAAATGAGTAATTTACAAGCCAGCACCACAATAGCCCCCAAATTGGCAACCATTCTTTTTCCCAAGAACAAAATCCATGATGTATCAAAGGGCATTTAAGGTTTTCTCAGTTACCTGACCTTGACTTTAACCTTCAACTTCCATGTTCTTTAAAGAGAACTTAGACCCAGGCTACTTATTTTCAAGGCTTCCCAGATGGCTCACTTGTTAAAAATCCACCTGTCAATGCAGGAGACCTGGGCTTGATCCAAAGGTCAGAAAGATCACCTGGAGAAGGAAATGGCTATCCACCCCAATATTCTTGCCTGGGAAATCCCATGGAAAGAGGATTCTGGCAGGCTACAGTCCATGGGGTTTGCAGGAGTCAGACACAACTTAGCGACTAAACACTAACTATTTGTTTTTAAACTGTGCACAGAAAATACATTTGTTTATACTGGGTTCTTACTAAAACGCATCTTACCATTTTTGTATGAAGTCTCCTGGTAGAAACCTTTTCCCCTCTTTGTAGTCCTAACTCAAAGGATCTTATTTCTAGGAAAACTTGTCTCATTACCATTCCCTTCACTTTCCCAAAAATGTGATTCAGTGATTCTCATACAAAGAAAGTTCAGCAGAGGGAGACATTGCTATGGGCTGGTAAGGACTGGGAGCACATCCTGAATGGGTAGGGACAGAAGCAAGGCAGGAAGAATTCTTTCGGACACTGGCACAATTCCTAAAGAAGAGACTTCTGCATTCCTCATTCCTATTATTTGTCAAACTAACTGGGATGTGAGATAAATAACCTGAGTAGAAGATAGTTGAGATCATATTTTAAAAAGCTTTGCATATCAGGATAAGGAATCTGGACTTCAACCTGTGGCTCAGCTTTTTTCTGGGCAGCTCTCAAGCCATGTGCCTCACCTGGAGTGCTCATTAAAAGCAAAGGTTATGGATCCATTCCAGCCCTACTGAATTCTAGTTTAACAGTTTCATAGTTTAATAAGCACCCTAGGGGACTCTAGGTGCCTTGCAGTTTGAGAAACTGTGTCACAGAATTTGGGAGAATACTGTTTGTGAAAGGATCTTCAAGGTAGAATGACACTGGGGATTTATTGAGGAAGATGGTTCTGGTAGCAATTTGAACCAGGGACTGGAGAAAACAGTGAACCCATTGAGGGCTCCAGCAACTGTCCCCAAAGACTGATTCCAGACTGCCCTTGATGGTTGACTATGACCAGATCTTGATTGCTAGAATCCTGTCATCTCCAATAAATGACATTTTTCAAGTTTTAGTTGTTCTTCCCACAAGCTGTAAGGCTGTCAAGGTACTACAAAATGCATGGTCTAAAGACTAACTTTTGACTAGAACTGAGATCTCTTGATGTCAGACGAGGACTTTTTTGACAAGTGACAACCAGAGGACTACAGCTATATGTCCTTTTTATCAAAAATAAAGAACAAACATCTAGATCTCCCAGGGTACATTGCAGTGAAGCTTTTAGTTGCAATGAAAATCCCCAAGTTATGCCCTGTACTTGACTAAATGTATAGAAATTGGGAAAGTGGGCAGCTAGAAATGTATATTCTCTGAATTATACTGCAGGGAGCCTAGAAAAGGCTGAAGGAACCCCCTGGTTTTGCTGGGATCATAAAAAGAAGGCAGATAAAGCCAGTTCTGAATATTTCTTCAAATGCTACTCAGTGAGTAAAGAGAACAGAACCCTGATGGAAAGTGTATATGACTCAGCATCATTAGTGTTTCCATGAGTTTGGTACAGCCTGAATTTTTAGGGAATCAGAGGGGTGGGAATGGTAATGAGAGATTAAAGAGAACAAAGGATTTATCACAGTGATTTTCAGTTTTTCCTTTCCATCAGGCCACTTTGTCTCATGCCAGATAAAATGCAGGATCAATAAAATAGCAAGTCATCTACTGCCTACTCCCTTCCCAGTTACATATTACATCTGAATCCCTTCAAAATCATATTTCTTATACAGTTATTGGTCCACACTTTAAACTGACCATCTATATCCATTAAATGGAGATTTACTCAGGCTTCAAGGGATGGAATTATTAGGAGCAGAGATTGGTGAGAAATTAGCCTCTGGCTTAGTCAGACATTAAATCCATTTTGTTTATCAGGATCATTCTTAAGTATAGCATTTTTGGTATAACCATTTCATTGGGAACAGAGATAGTGAGTGATTATTGGAAGACAACTATCTCTGAATGCTCAGCCCCTGAATATCCAGTACCAATACCTGATACATGGTAATTACATAAGTGGTATGAATGAATGGTAGGAATCAATCACTCCAAGGAAATCATATTTTAAAAGTCATAAATTTTGATCTAAGTCAAAGAGTTGGACACGACTGAGCGACTGAACTGAAGTCTAAGACAAGGAAAATATAACATAAATAAGTTCCTCCTTATCAGTAACTACTTTAAATGTAAATGGATTTAACTCTCCAAAGAGGAAACAGAGATTGTTCAGCTGAGGGCCAGACAACCACTACCAGCTCTGTGCTTCAGGAATATTACTTAGCCACTCCGTAACTCGTTTTCTTATCCTAAAATAAAGATTATGAGAGTTCTCCTGATCAACTTTATTGTGAGGATGAGGAGTGAATACATGGAATGCCTAGGATAATAGCCTGCCATGCAGCAAGCACTCACTTACATCTGCTATTGTGGATGATGCTACTGTCATGCTGAATGAGAGAATGCTGGTCTCTGCCTTGTGCTTGTAAGATACAAAAAAAAAAAAAGATGAAGAGATATTTCTCTTAACACTCTACAGTGGGTGGTCAATAAAAGACTATCAAGAATAAATATACTAATTAAGTTAATATCTGTGGATGAAAGAGTAAAGAAATATCAGCCTGAGGCATCAAGAAAACAACAGCATGGAATAAATCAGTGTGAAACAAGAAAAAATGGTATTGACAAAATGGTTTAAAAAAAATCATCCAAAATTATTTGGTTCTAGAACCAAAGACGTAAAAAGGGCAAAAGGTTTATGACATGGGATTTGACAATCATTTCTCAGGTATGACACCAAAGACACAGGCAGCAAAAGAAAAAATAGACAAATTGGACTTCATACATTTTAAAATATGCAATAAAAGATACTATCAACAGAATAATAAAGTAATCCAAAGAGTAGAAGAAAATATTTGCAAATCACATATCTAATAAGGGATTAATACCCAGAATATATGGAGAACTCCCAAAACTCAACAACAAAAAAAAACAAACAACCCAATTGCAAAATGGGCAAAGGCCTTGACTAGATATTTCTCCAAATAAGACATGTAAGTGACCAATAAACACATGGAAAGATGCTCAACATTACTATTTTTAGGGAAATGCAAATCAAAACCACAATGAGATACCACCTCACACCATTAGGATGGCTATTATCAAAATATACAAATAAAAGTGTTAGTAAGGACATGGAGAAACTGGAACTCTTGTGCACTCTTGCTGGTAATGTAAAATGGTATAACCACTGTGGAAAATAGTATGGAGGTTCCCCAAAGAATAAAAAATTGAGTTTTCATGTGATCCAACAATGCCACTTCTGGAGATAAGCCCAAAAGAATTGAAAGCAGGGTCTCAGGGAGGTATTTATACACCTATTTCCATAGTATGTTATATCCATATCACATACCCATAATATGCAAAAACAAGGATGCTTCATTTCTGTGGTATTCTTTCCATAAACTCACAATCCCAGGCTAATCTTGAGAAAACCATGAGACACAACTGGATTGAGGAATATTTTACACCTGGCCAGTATTCCCCAAGACTCTCAAAGCCATGAAGAACAAGGAAATATTTAGAAATTGCCATGAACCAGAGGAGATTGAGGCGATAATAGCAAAACACAACATGGTATCTATGCTAGTCTGGATCCTAGAACACAAAAGACACCAATGCAAAATGGTTAGATCCAGATAAAGTCTAAACTATGGTTAATAGTTAATATCAATTGCTGTTTTGACAAATGTATCACAGTAATGTAAGAAGCATATGAAAAAGCAGAGACATTACTTTGCCAACAAAGGTCCGTCTAGTCGAGGCTATGGTTTTTCCAGTGGTCATGGATGGATGTGACAGTTGGATTGTGAAGAAAGCTGAGCACTGAAAAATTGATGCTTTTGAACTGTGGTGTTGGAAAAGACTCTTGAGAGTCCCTTGGACTGGAAGGAGATCCAACCAGTCCATCCTAAAGGAGATCAGTCCTGGCTGTTCATTGGAAGGACTGATGCTGAAGCTGAAGCTCCAGTACTTTGGCCACCTCATGCGAAGAGTTGACTCATTGGAAAAGACCCTGATGCTGGGAGGGATTGGGGGCAGGAGAAGAAGGGGACAACAGAAGATGAGATGGCTGGATGGCATCACCGACTCGATGGCCATGAGTTTGAGTAAACTCTGGGAGTTGGTAATGGACAGGGAGGCCTGGCGTGCTGCAATTCATGGGGTCGCAAAGAGTTGGACACGACTGAGTGACTGAACTGAACTGAATGTAAGAAATTAACAATGAGGGATATATACAAGAATTCTCTTTCCAATTTTTACAATTTTTCTATAAATTGGAAATTATTCCCAAACAATAAGTTTAGCTTAAAAACTAATTAAAATATTCAGTTATTTCCTAATTGGTATACCATGGTATTTAATATTTATCCCTACAAAACAATGGGTTACACTGAGTTCAAACTCTCTGATAAATGAAAAGCAAAATATTTTTTAAAAGAGCCCCAAATTAAACCATTGAGGATTATTTACCATGAGTTACACAAGACTTCCTGCAATCTACTCTTGAATAAGATACACTGCATCACAAAATACTGGAAACAGTGAAACAGTAATAGCTGCGTGTCTTAATTTATGACCTTAAGTTAATTTCTAAGACAAAACTGGGCTCTAGAGATATTTCTTAAAGATATAGCAACTATATTAATTTTATAATTCTAATATCCAAGGACATATCATTTTTTGTCTGTTTTTGCTGGCTTAGTCTTGTCTTTTGTCAATAACTTAGACATGCCACACAGCCCAGTAAAACTACTTGTTATCATAATATAGCCCCAGCCATTTGTTTGTTTGCTTTGCTTTTTTTCTGCAGAGAGGAATACTTAGTGTTCAAGTATAGACTTTGGTGTGTGTGTGAGAACAAAAGTAGCTCAGAACAGAGGAAACCATGGCAGCAAAAGACAAAAGTAAGTGTGTGAGAGAAACAGATGGAGTAGTCTCTTTCATTATTTCTAACCCATTGTAGCCTCTTATAGTTCTAAAACACATCAATACACAGAATAGACTGATGTGTCTCAGCTGCTTAGGGTCATAAAAAGCATAGAAAAATAAGCTGAGAATTTGAAGTAATTCAAACTACTGCTTCCTCAAAGAGTATTGAGTGTACAAGTTAAAAATAAGATAAATGACTAATTCCTGAAACCCAGACATCTGATTAATACACTGTCGCCATTACAGATGAAGTCATAAGGGTCAGTGAGGTTGAATTATTAGGCTCTGACCACATAACTGATAAGTGATGAATACAGGATTAAAACTTATTTATTTCAGAACCCACAGTCCAACTTTAAACCATACTGATTCTGAATACAGTGATATTACTGGTCATGCAGGTCGTCTCTGTTAAAATTGGGATTAACAGCAATTTTCAGTCATAATACTGAGACACATATGATCTTTTTTCCTCTGGAAGTGCAGTTGCCACCAAAAATATGAATATTTGAATCAACACTATGTTAAACTGCTTTCTGTAACACTTGCATCAATTGCTAATCAAGTGTCACACACTTATCACAGCCTCTCTTGCAACAAATCTTATTATTTTAGCCCTTATTTTTCAGTCATGTGACATACCTTGTTTTCATTTGTATTTCTTGATTACATATGTGGCTGGATGTATTCATATGTATAGGCTTTTTGTAGTCATGCCTTTGTTTTATTTTTTATTTGGGTCCTTGTAAGTGATTTGGTTTCATGATCATCACTCAATGGCTCATTATTTTCAAATAAGTTATTGAATGCCAACCCTAATGCTGGGAAAGATTGAAGGCAGGAGGAGAAGGGGACAACAGCAGATGAGATGGTTGGATGGCATCACCAACTCAAAGGACATGAGTTTGAGTAAACTCTGGGAGCTGGTGATGGACAGGGAGGCCTGGCGTGCTACAGTCCATGGGGTCGCAAAGAATCAGACACGACTGAGAGACTGAACTGAACTGAACCCTAAGTCAGGTATTTTTCCAGATGCCAGGATTACACTGGTAAACAAAATAGTTTCAATCTATGTCTTATGGAATTTACAAACCAGTGGAGAAAATATTGAACAAACGATGAGAGAAATGAGGAGCATACACTAGGAGGACCTGTTGTGATCTGGAGTTCAGGAAAGACATCCTGAAGAAGTAACTGAGATCAAAAACATAAATAAAATGTAGCTGGATAAAGGGAGAGGGCCAATAACAACAAGTACAACAACTCTAAGAATGTGACTATCTTTTATTGATTTGAAAGAGTTTAGGGAGCTTTGTTTTTCTTGATAGATATCTTCAGTCTATATTAAGGGTATTAATCTTTAATGTCATTTGTTATCAACATCATTTATCCTTTTCCTTACACTTTAATTTTGGGTATTTTCACTCAGAAATGTTTTTGCTTCCACACAAATTATAATAAATGATCCTTTACTTTTTGTGTACACTTTAATATACTTCATAACTTATCTTTATCTCTACTACAAAACCTAATATTCTCCAGCTCATAGATGTGTGACATCTATTTTATTCAGCTTAATCTCTTCTAGTTGAAACCATTTTCCCATTCCTTTGTCTTCACTACCACTACTATCAACACAGTATCTGTTAGCTATTGCTGTGTAACAAACTAACTTAATACCTAGAAAAGCGAGTGAAAGTCACTCTGTTGTGTCTTTGTGACCCCATGGACTATACAGTCCATGGAATTCTCCAGGCCAGAATACTGGAGTGGGTAGCCTTTCCCTTCTCCAGGAGATCTTCCCAACCCAGGGATTGAAGCCAGGTCTCCCACACTGCAGGCAGAGTCTTTACCAGCTGAGCTACCAAGGAAGCCCAATAGGAAGACCAATATCATTCTTTATTGTTCATAAGTCTCGGTTTTCCTGGATGTTTCTGCTGATTTGAGCTGAACTGGCAGGGCTCAGTTAGACATCTGGGCTCAGCTCTAGTTAGTAATGGAGCTCCGTGTGGGCCTCTCAGATGGCTGGGACCTCAGCTCGGTCAACTTGGCTGACTGAGCTCTGTTGCAGCTCTGTTGGCCTCCATCCTGCAGCAGGCAGCTGGACCTGCTTTTACAGCTGAGGCAGAGTTGCAAGAGAAGAAGCAAAAATGCATAAGGCCTCGGCCAGAAACTGAAACAACATTGTTTCCACCACATATTATTTGCTAAGGCAAATCCCCAAATTAGTTTTATACACAGGAGATAAGGAAATAAATGATCTCTTCATAGGCAGCCATAAAATCAAATTACAAAGGAAAGGAGTGCAAGAAGTGATGAAGGATTTGGGGTTGCTTTTGAAATCTACCATAACCACCAAGGTTATGAGGGCAGGAGATTCAGGAGAAGGAGGCAATATTGGATGAGATGGTTGGATGGCATCACCTTCTCAATGGACATGAGTTTGAGCAAACTGTGAGGGAGAGTGAAGGACAGGAAGCCTGGAGTGCTGCAGTCCATGGGGTTGCAGAGTCAGACACCACTTAGCTAAGAAGTTCATGGTTTAACCTCTGAGCTTTTACTTTCTTAAAAATCTAAGCTCTTAATGGAAAGCCATGAAAAATGTTATATTAAATCAAAGTAGCCATATATCACTTTCTTCTAAATCAAATAACATTTTTAATTAGTTTATATAGCATAAACTGAGGGACAGGAGTCATTGATTCTAAGAGTCTCCAACACTGATAATACTATCCATTCATGTACTTTCTTTCTACAAATTAGAAGTAAAACCACATTTACTCAGTTTTTAAACAGGTTTTTGGTCTTTTTTCATGGCAGTGTGGTTAGAGAAATCCTTGCTCTAAAATAGGTAAGGTAAGGTTAGTCTTGTTATTATAATATATTGGGTTGGCCAAAACTGTTCATTTGGGTTTTTCTATAGGATGCTGCAGAAGAACCAGAACAAATTTCTTGGCCAACCCAATATTTCAGTTCTTTGAGATCAGAAATTAGGTCTTCTATGACTGCCTGTGTCCCCTGTGTGTGTAAAGGATGATAAACATAATTATGGAACTAGAGACTCGTAGAGGTCATCTGGTACAAACTTTTTTATTTTATAAGAGAAAAACAGACCCATAGAAGAGGTTTGGCTCCAAGCCACTTGAACTTTTTGGTCTAAACCCTGTTCTGTCTATTCCCAGCTCAGAGCTCCCCTCCCATCTTTGCTTGATGCACTTGAATGCAAAGGAGTAGTATTTCCTTTCCTTTATATACAGTTCTTTAGGTGTTTGGTTTAGTTTTTTTTCTCTAACTCATAAACTTGCCGGACTCAGCGCTCTTGGGAGTGTTAAAGCACAATGCGCTTATTTACATTTATTTTTTGTACCATTTTCCTTCTTCTTTATGATCCTGGCTTCTGACTGTGTGACAGAAACACATAAAAATTGGCATAAAAGTAGGAAAATGTGCCCCAGATGCTATATTAACTGTGAGATAAGTTTAAATGCCTCCAAAACAGGGTCTGGTCTCTTATGTGTCAGCTCCCAAAGTGGCTCATCCTGAAGTTTTCTCTTTGTCTCTAATACAGGGACATGGTGTGGTGCAAAGACTCCACCAGCCAGCCAATGAGTTTCACAATGAGTCAGGTTCGGCAGCTCTTAAGTCTGGGCAGATACACAGCAAGAAGAAAAACCAGAACTCTGATTCTGTCTCAGAAAAAACTGTTGAAAACCATCTGGGAGTGGATTTCATCACTGGGACCCTACTAGGACCAGAGAAACAGATTTTTAGGCAAAGGTGGGAAGTAATAAGGTCGTGTCTAGGACTTCCCTGCTGGTCCAGTGGTTAAGAATCTGCCCGCCAATGCAGGGGACATAGGTTTGATCTCTGGTCCAGGAAGATTCCACATGCCACGGGGCAACTGGGCCCTTGCTCCACCACTGTTGAGCCCATGCGCCGCAATAAGAGAAGTCACTGCAATGAGAAGCCCATGGACCACAACTAGAGAGTAGTCCCTGTTTGCTGCAATGTGAGAAAAGCCCAAGCAGTAACAAAGACCCAGTGCAGTCAAAATTAATAAATTGTTAAAAGCACATTGTAACATCAAATTAAAAACTAACAAATAAGATTCTGTCTAGAGTGTGTGTTTTCAAAGCTCCTTTTTTGTCTAAGGGGTTTGAAGAAGGGCTCACCATCACTGCTAAGCTCCCTAACCTCTCCCCCATCCTCCAGTGTTGCATGCCTCGCTCCATTCTTCTCATGATAATCACAGCCACAAGTCACCCTGTGTCACCACTGCCCTACCTACAGCCCTCCAGTACCTCCACACTAGATATGTGGGCTCTGACCCCAGGTTCACAAGGCCATTCTCCTATGGCCCCTGCTCCTCTCCTGCCCCTCAGCTCTCACCATCCTCATCAAACCTCCTGCAATTCCTCAAGGACTTTGTGATCTTCCTACCTTCCACATCTCCACATGCTCCTTCCAACTAGAAGTTGTTTTTTTTTTTTCCTCTCCTTCCCAATCCTACCCCCATTTGTAAGCTGCAACCTACACAAACCTTCTTGGAAGGCTGTATGACACAGGCTTTTACTCCCTTCCCCTGGATTCTGCCTCATAATCCCATAGCAGCTTGGACCCCGTTACTATAGTACCCTCTTAGTTATATTATAACTAAGGACAACATAAGATATCAGTTTGTGTAATGTGCCAAATTATGTTATAATATGTACCTCTACCATTTAGCATGACAGAGATCAGTATAGGTTAGCAGTTAAGGCAGTCATCCCCCCGTGCTTAATTCCTGGCTCTGTCACTTACTGTGCGTGTGCTGAGTTGCTTCAGACATGTCTGACTCTTTGAGACCCTATGGACTGTAACCCCCCAGGCTCCTCTGTCCGTGGGGATTCTCCGGGCAAGAATACTGGAGCAGGTTGCCATGCCCTTCTCCAGGGGATCTTCCCAGTCCAGGGATCGAACCTATTACTTATATAAATTTGGTAATTTTCACTTAACCTCTCCAAATCTTGGTTTCCTCATCTACAAAACAAGAATAATCAACAGACCTACATCTTTGGGCTATGTTGAGAACTAAAAATTAACTCATGTAAAGTTCCTAGTGGGGATTTCCAGGTGGCATTTATGGTAAAGAACATGCCTGCCACTGCAGGAGGTGTAAGAGACGTATCTTCAACCCCTAGGTCCAGAAGATCCCCTGGAGGAAGGCATGGCAACCAGCTCTCATATTCTTGACTTGAGAATCCCACGGAGAGAGGAGCCTGGTGGGCTACAGTCTGTGGGGGTCACAAAGAGTCAGACATGACTGAACAACATTGAACGTACTTACTTTAAGTTCCTAGTACTGTGCTTAAGCCCTCAAATGTTAGCTGTTATTATTAGGACGCTCATTGGTCAAAAACAGTGTATGAGTAAAAAGCTAAAATTTTTGCCCCAGATCTTAAAGAACTTGCTGTTTAACACTTGATAAATCAATTCCCATTTCTAAGTTTTAGGTTCTTCATCAGGAATCTTAGAAGCCTCAGCAAAATTATTTCTAAAGGGCCATACACAGACCAGCAGGGAACTGTTCCAGGCAGAAAACATTGGCAGTTCTGTTATTTAATTATCTTCCCCAAAACCTTTCATCTAGGTGAGTGATTTGACAAATGAGAATAATAAAGCCAAGAGAGGTAAGGTGACGTGCCTAAAATCTTACAGACAAATGGAAGAACAAAATCTAAAACCTGAGCTTAACAACCCAAGGCTAATATCTTTTTTCATTGCTATTATATCAGATTTTATCTTGAACAGAAGGAGTCCCACTTAATCTCTGTCACATCATGTTGTACGTAGGCAAAATAAGAATTTTCTTAAGATTACAGACTTTCAGAACTACAATGAACTTTAAATATATTCTGATTCTACAAATGTAGCCACTGAGAACTCAAAAGGTGAAGTTCATTCCAGGTCACACGGCATCACTGTGGGCTGCCTCTCATGGCCAACGTAACCTTGATGGGTCTTTCTTGGCTCATGGCCTTGATTTGCCTAGAATATAAATTATTTCTTACATGTTATATCCTTCAATCAAAGGTCAATTCCATATAACCAACTAAGTAGAGAAAATAATCTGAAGTGGAACTTTTTGTAAATGACATTTGCTGCTGTTAAGCAAGGATTTAAAGAGTTTCAATACATGGGTAATGGGTAGGACTCAACAATGTTTCCATTACATGTTAATCATTTTATTCAGAGACAAATGTTTGAGTGCTAACTATGTGCTAGATCCTGGGATCTTAGGTACCTGGGATACTAAAATGGATTTTAAAAAGTCCCTTGCTTATTATAAAGCATTCTTTTTTTTTTTTTTCATGATTCATTATCTAGCCTTGAGGCATGGACTACTCTAGCTAATTTTAAATGTGTTATCAAAATGGTTCAGCCAATGATTTAAAAAGCTTGGCACTTGTGATGTCAAGTCATGTATGAAGATGCTTAGTGGATGATGATTGGCTGATATTTCTTGGTACTGGAGTAACATCTTAAATAGTTCCATTTGGTTTGAACATTCGGTTTTGTCCTGATCCAGGCCCAAAGATGGTATCCCTAGCCCTGGTCAGTTAGAGGATGCTCTTGTCTAGAAAAAGTGGACCTGCCTTTCACAAAGACATATTCACACATTCCATCCCTATAATTTTAATCATGGCAATGCTCTCTTGCAGCTTAACACACTGTTCATTGTGTTTTTGCCAGTCTCCTCCTTGAAATCTGAGTTGAAAGGACAGGTAGATAACATTTACAAAGCCTGTGTTCTAGAAATGGAGAAAGAGCTGTCCAATGGCACAAAGTAAGTGAGATGAGCTAGGATTAGATATGGGGTCTCCTAGCTGACTCCCCGTGATATCTCAGCTACAAATGCAGTCCTTGGAGTGAACATGAGAAACAGAGGGAGGAAGAAGGTGCCTTTATTTCATCGAGGAATACAAGGAAGTCTGAGAAGGGAAGTGGCGTGTGCAGAATCATGTGTCTGGGAACTGACCGGCGTGAATCCAGAACTCAGGCTTCCTAACTCTGATGATATCATCCCCTCATGAAGAAGATCTGAGGATCATATGCATGCCCAGGAAATGATGCCAGAGAAGGCTTAATCTGAAAATATTGTGCCCCATTGCAAATACAGAGTGTTAGTTTCTGGCCTCAACCAACTCAGGTTTACATCCTGACTCCACCACCTTCTAGACTTGTTACATTTTACCCAGAGACACTGTGGGAGACCCCGAGGCAATATGGAGAGACAGGGAAGCCTCACTGAGCATGGACTTCCAGCTGCCCCCATCAAGGCTCCAGGCGTGTAAAACCAACCTGAACCCTCCAGAGTAACCCAGCTGTCAGTTAAATACCAGAAGAATCACCCAACTAATCCCTGCCCAACTGCCTGAGCCACAACATCATGAGATATGACACAATGCTGTCATTGAAGACATTAAGCGTAGGGCTTGTTTGTTATACAGTAATAGATATCAGAACACGCTTCTATCCGTAATCCTTAGCTCAAAGTTTGACAGACAGTGTGTGCATGTTCAGTCCCTAAGTCATGTCCAACTCTTTGTGATCCCATGGACTGTAGCCTGCCAGACTCCTCTGTTCATGGGATTTTCCAGGCAAGAATACTGGAGAGGGTTGCCTTTCCTCATCCAGATGATCTTCCTAACCCAGGGATCAAACCCAGGTCTCCTGCATTGCAGACAGATTCTTTATCATCTGAGCCACCTAGGAAGCCCTTGGCATACAGCTGCTGCTGCTGCTAAGTCACTTCAGTTGTGTCCGACTCTGTGCGACCCCACAGACAGCAGCCCACCAGGCTCCCCCATCCCTGGGATTCTCCAGGCAAGAACACTGGAGTGGGTTGCCATTTCCTTCTCCAATGCATGAAAGTGAAAAGTGAAACTGAAGTCGCTCAGTCGTGTCCGACTCTTAGCGACCTCATGGACTGCAGCCTACCAGGCTCCTCCATCCATGGGATTTTCCAGGCAAGAGTACTGGAGTGAGGTGCCATTGCCTTCTCCGTGGCATACAGCAGACAATCATAAATATCTTTTGAATGATGAAGCTAAGAAGGTCACTGGAGCAGCCTCGAGAGGCAGGAATAACTAATATGAACTGAATGCCTACGCTGTACCAGAGGCTTAACTTTTCACAGCAACCTTGTGAGGGATGTTTTGTTATTCTTTCCCATTTTGCAAATGTTGAAACTTGAGCACAAAAATGCGAAATAACTTGCCTAAGGAGGTAACAGAGCTAGGAACTTAAAAAATATCAGAATTAGATCCCAGTCATATTTAACCACCATGCTGTGCTGACTCCAGACAGTGAACTTCTACAGAGAGGGAAGTTTCAGGGGAGCTCTGGCACTTGGGTGAGAAGCGTGTGTGTCGTGCTGTGGTCATCTAAGAAACAAAAAGGGGCAAACACACATAGAGACAAAGATAGTGGGCCTACCTTCAGCCAAGATAATTACTCTCTTTCTTCTTAAAAGCCCTTGACCTTGACCCTGAAGTCAGATCATGTAGCCATTTGGGTTGAAGGCTGAATCATTCAAATAATGATTCCGCCATGCTTCTTATTCAATTTCAAATGTCATTTAGCCTCTCTGAGTCTCAGTTTACTAAATTAAAATAGGGATAATTATATTAGCTACCCCATTAAGTCATGGTGTTAAATAAGATATATGTAAAATGAGAGTGATCTGAGGGACAGGTAGTAACCATTTAACAGATAGTAATGAAAAACTAGAAACCTTAAATTAACAGCATGAGAACCCAAGGAGTCAAATCTTCTCCCTCTAGAGCTTGTTCTCTCTTCAGAAATTGCTTAAAAATCACTTCCCCCAGGTAAACGCATCTAGTTATTCTATTCTGTAAATCCAAAAATGTGTCAAAGAAGGAAGACCTCACAGACCCACAGACGAGGGTACCAACTCTCACTCCACCAATTCTTAAATCAATAATGTTAGGGCAGCTGTTCAGTAAGCCTGATTTTTAAATATATAAAATGAATGTGTTTCTGGGCTGAATTATGTGAGATAATCACGGTGCTTTTATTGAACCTCAATGATCAGCTCATCTCACCCCAGGAAACTTTCCACTAAGTAGTAGCAATATCTTGCTTTTCTGAACCCTTCTTCTCCCCATATTGTTCCCTCACTGAAGAGATACTCATTCTGCACTCACTCTGGGTCAGTTTCTAGAAATAAAATAGTCCCTTCCCTAAGGGGCTAAGAGTTGAGAAAAGTCATCAGCATACAGAGCTTATAAGTATGAGGCTGTCTATGTTCTCTTTTCATGTGTCTGCTTCCTCAGTTAGTTTAATAAACTTATGAAGGGAAAATCTTTCAAGTCTTTCTGCTTCTCTCCAACACCATCTCTCCAGTCTCCTCACCACCCTCTCTTGTCTGGCTGATGACAAGGACTCCTAACCCATCTCACTGCACCCTCTTGGGTCAGCCATTCATCTATTCCTGATCCTGAAGCCACAGTGATATTCTTGCAAATTAGACAGAATTATTCCCTTTGTTGAAAGCTCCCTATCCACCCAGGGACTCTTCTTTCCTGTTTGAAAATAGAACAAGATCTGTAATGTGGTGTAAAAGACCTCTATGGTCTGGCCTTCATTGTCCCCTCCAGCCTCGTTCTGCATTACTTAAACCCTTGCAGCAGTTCTGTTCCTCATACAATCCAAATTCCCTACTTCCATGGGACTGCTCTTCCTAGAGTAATAGCTTACTCTAAGTCTTTGTCAGTGACTATGAAAGCCCAAGGGAGTTGACTTGATAACTCAAGGCTGGTTCTTAGAGAAGATCAGTGCTCACTCAATGTTTTTATGAACCTAAAAATCTGAGAGCAAAAAAAGACCAGCTCTGTCACCCTCCACAGGCTTTTCATTATTTAAGGAGGAAATGGGAAAGGAGACGGCATGTGCCAAAGGTTACAAAGTGACAGAGTGATACAAGAGTAAGGGTGCTGGGAATTCCCTGGTGGTCCAGTGGTTAAGAATGTGCCTTCCAATACAGGGGACGCTGGTTCTATCCCTGGTCAGGGAACTAAGATCCCACATGCCACAGGACAAATAAGTCCATGAGCCACAACTAGAGAAGCCTTCATGCCTCCACTGCAGAGTCCAAGTGCTACAACTACCAAGCTGTCATGCTACAACTAGTGAGAAGCCTGCATGCCGCAACTAAGACCCATCACAGCCAAAAATAAATAAATAAAATAAAATATTAAAAATATAGATGAATAGTCACCTTTATTTAAAACAAAGAATAAGTATGCCAATGGAATTGATACCCTCCCCGCTCATGCTTCCCTGGTGGCACAGTGATAAAGAATCCACCTGCCAATGCAGGAGACGCAAGAGATGAGCGTTTGATCCAGGGTTGGGAAGATCCTCTGGAGTAGAAAATGGCAACCCACAACAGTATTCCTGCCTGGAAAATACCATGAACAGAGGAGCCTGGCAGGCTACAGTCCCTGGGGTCACAAAGCGTCAGGCACGATGGAGCACGTGCGCACGCGTACACACACACACACACACACACACACACACACACACCCTCTCCTGCAGATATAAAACAGATCCAGCACTTTCCCAGGTATGCGTGCTCCTCTTGGCTGTGGTATAAATATTACAGGAAGTGTTGGAGACTGAGCCTTGGGCTGCAGGGCCTTGATTTGCAATTCCGACACTGCCTGACAATTCCATCATTACTTTTTCATCGTTGATCCCACTGAAAATGGATCCCATTCACAAAGAAAGAAAAATAAATAAATGACCAGTGAATATATAGAGAGATGTTCAAGCTCATTACTAAGCAGGTAAATGAAAATAAACACAAGAGCCAGAGTGCATTCTTCACATGTTGATTGGCAAATAGTAAAAAGATGAATCATACCCAAGTTATAATCTTAAGGGTGTAAAGAAATGACACTTTCATAAACTAATACTAATGGGAATGTAAACCAGGAAAATCTGTTGGCAAATTTTATCAGCTAAAATGTTCAACCCTTTGACAGAGAAGTCTGATGTGTCCCATTGAAGCACTTCTGTAGCATGCAGAGGTGTTTACAAGGCTACACTGCAAACTGCATGTAATGGCAAAAAATCAGACACAACTCACAAGTCCATCAATAAGAAATTAACTAAATAGGGCTGTCTCCACTTAATGGAAAGGATGTAATTGGCCTTTATAAGACCTATAGTATAATATCAACATTTCAGAAAAGGATTTAAAAATTAGCAGGATGTGAACCCAAAAGAGTGAGATGATATATAAAAAGTGGGCTTGAAGCAGTAGTATAAAAGTGAGTGTTTCGTGTTTTACTTTATGTGTTGTGTTGTTTAAAGCTTTTTGAATGGAAAGGCCTTGTGTAACTAACAAACTTAAAGCTTGACAGGGGCAAAAATGAAGAGGATTAAAGGGGGTCCATATCATCTTAAGTCTGATTCAGCCAGACTTTTGCCTATGTAGATGGTTGGAAGTGTTAGAAACTCAAGAAAAGTCTTAACAAGAAATCTAGTGCTTATGAAATACTGCCACATACAGGAGGAAACTGCTGATTTCAGCAGTTTGGACAGCAGGAGTATAGCTGATTGGCAGATCACAGGGAGCTTGCTGTGTGCAAGTTGGCTGAAATGCAGGCCCACGAGATATATAGAGATCTTGCTAGATCTTTCATAGCTAAGGATGGTAGCATTGCAGTTCATAACTACCATTCAGGTTAAACCAGGTTTTTCCACCTCTGTAAGCAAGGGTTTTGCTTCTTCCACACTCACTTGCCTGTTCTCTCAAACTCAGAATGTGTAACTACAGACCACCTGCATTCATTTTCTATTGCTGCTAAAATGAATGACCACATATTTGGTGGCTTAAAACAACAACGCAATCTTAGGATATGACAGTTCTCGAGGTCAGAAGTCTGAATTGGGTCTTACAGGGCTAAAATCGAGATGATGGCAAAGCTAAGTTCCTTCTATAGGCTCTGGCGGAGAATCTGTTCCTTGCTTTTTCCAGCTGCTGGAGGCTGTTTGAATCACTTGGTTCAAGGCTGCATGACTGAACTATACTTATATTGTTACATCCTCCTCTGTCACTTTGACCCACCAGTCTCCCTCTCTGAAGGACTCTCATGATTACATTGGGCCCACCTGAATAACCCAGGATAATTTTTCCATCTCAGTGGCCTTAGCTCCATCATATCTGCAAAGTCCCTTTTGCAAATTTGCAATCACTGGGAACTGAGGAAAGCCACCTTATTTCTCTCCCAGCATATGTGAAATTGGGAGCCTTTAACTAATGCCACTTGCCCTACATCTCCCCGTGGGAAAGGTAGGATAATTTGGGGGATGTCATACTTGAAGGTCTTTGTATGTTCAAGAGTGTCAGAAAAATCACTGGTGATGGCATGAATTTTATTACCAGTGATGTTATCAATTTTGATTCCACTCCATTTCTAAGGAGGTATGAATTTAGTTCTGCTGTCATCAGCTCTTCAGGGAAGGGACTCCTGCTCTAGCCTCTAGCCCATGGTCAGCACTCTTAGATGCTCATTACCTTGATTCTTGCCCCATTATTTTTTATGGGGCAAAGTTCTACATGGGCTATTTTAGAAGGAGTTAAATCATCAGGTGTGCAGTGACATAAAACATCCCCCCATAAAAGTTCCCTCCACACACAAAATCAATGATGCTGAGTGCCCTTTCCAATTACCAAAGAGGTTTCAAATATCAGAGAAAATAGTGTGAAGAGGATCCACGAATACCATGACGAAAATAATTTCTAAAAAAGGACCTTGACAAACTACAAGTCATGAACAAAAGTCAGTGCTGTAAATATTCAGAGTGATGCTGTTATGTAGTATTTTTGCTGCATCCAACAGGAACCTGTGACTCTATGCCCTGAACACCCTCACATAATAACACCTTACAGGCATATGGTGCTTTTTTTTTCAGTATATAGAAGTACATGTATTATTCTCTGTGATCTTTGTGCTTACTCAAAGTACTGGCTGGGACTCTTACCTTTATCATACAGAGCAGAGCAAAGAAGCTCTGAGTCACTGCTCAAGGTTTCACCCTCTCCAAGGGGTGAATTACAACTTGAATTTGTGACTCTTTTCCCTCTGTTTCCTCTTCTTAGAAACAGAGATTTAAAAAAATAGGTTTTCTTGAAAAATAAATATTAATACTTGTGAAGTACTTAGAGTACCTCTTGGCACATAATAAGGGTTCAGTGAGTGATGTATTATCTAAATGTAAAATTAGAGCCCATTTCCATAAATCATCTTATAACTGGAAGATTCAAATATAATAAAATCAGAGTCAGAGAAGAGGTAGGAGATATAACGGGTTAATAACCACATACAAGCGAACTACCTATTTTAACACTGGGGCTCACCACATACCCAGAATTCTCAACTGAAATTAGGTCTCCTTTCTCTTTTTTTTTCCCCTTTTGCCATTTTGAGTCTCTGATTAGTATTTGTGATAATTTAATTTGTACCTGCACCCTCCATTCAACTCTAAGCTCCATCAGAGCAGAGTCTTAGTCCCTTTTACTCACTATTGTATTTCTTAGCACCTACATGCTGCCTGGTAGATGCTCAGATACAGAGTGAATGGACCAGAAAGTGAATCTAATTGAGTTGTCATGTGCCCTGCTCCCAGGTGTTACATTTTCATGCCCTGATGAAACTGTGGGATGATAACAATCTCAGAAGTTGGGAAAATACTCCACTTCAAAACTCTCTTTAATGTGTAATCCAAGTCACTGGATTAATTGTCAATTCATAGTTGAGGTCATAAAATGCTTTTGCAGTCATTCATCCTTTTTCTTGGAGTCTCACTGCAGCTCCTGAAGGTTGCTATGGCAGGGTTTGTTCTCCTTTTTAGACATGTACAACAAAGTCGCCAAGAAAGAAAATCATCTTTCCCAAGTTCATGATGCTAGTTTGCTTACAAGCAAAACTAAACACAGGTTGCTTGCCTGTTTATAATATTAATACATTTACTTTGATGATTTCAATACTCTAGTGAGTTAGGTAAACTCAACATTCAGAAAACTAAGATCATGGCATCCAGTCCCATCACTTCATGGCAAATAGATGGGGAAACAGTGACGGACTTTATTTTCTTGGGCTCCAAAATCACTGCAGATGGTGACTGCAGCCATGAAATTAAAAGACGCTTGCTCCTTGGAAGAAAACTTATGACCAACCTAGACAGCATATTAAAAATCAGAGACATTACTTAGTCAACAAAGTCCATCTAGTCAAAGCTATGGTTTTTCCAGCAGTCATGTATGGATGTGTGAGCTGGACTATAAAGAAAGCTGAGCGCCAAAGAATTGATGTTTTTGAACTGTGGTGTTGGAGAAGACTCTTGAGAGACTCTTGGACTGCAAGGAGATCCAACCAGTCTGCCCTAAAGGAGATCAGTCCTGAATATTCATTGGAAGGACTGGTGGTGCTGAAGCCGAAACTCCAATACTTTGATGACCTGATGCAGAGAACTGACTCATTGGAAAAGACCCTGAAGCTGGGAAAGATTGAAGGCGGGAGGAGAAGGGCATGACAGAGGATGAGATGGTTGGAATGTCATCACTGATATGATGGACATGAGTTTGAGTAAGCTCTGGGAGTTGGTGATGGACAGGGAAGCCTGGAGTGCTGCAGTCCATGGGGTCACAAAGAGTCGGACATGACTGAGCAACTGAACTGTACTGAAGTGAGTTAGGTGGCATTTTTGCCATTTCACAAGCCAAGAAAATAGGCCAGTTAGTCCAAACTCAGGGACTTAAGCCACCATACTACATTGCCTTTTTTTCAATGTGAGTTTATTTCTACGACAGGATGCTGACTCCCTTGTGCCTTAATAGTTAATGAATTTATTGCCTCAGTCCCCATTGTATGAAGTCCTACTTGTGTTCACTTTTCCTATTTTTACTTCCTTCTGACCTTGGGGAATAAGATTTAGCAGAGTTGGAACACCCTACCTTCCCCAGCTGATGGGAAGAAAAAAAAAAAGAGAGAAGATGCCTTTCAATTATTATCACCTTAATTGGTAGAAGCCATACTCTTTGAAAAGAGTCCATAATGAGTTTTCACAGGACAGAGGAAATTATCCACAGTGTAACATGTTTCGACAGTGAAACCTACTTATGAATATTTTGCCTTTAGCAGTTGTCAGTACATAGCATTTAATAGTCCCCACGGTATATATGTTCAGTGGAAGGCGCTAAGCTCTTGCTCCTTGGAGTGTGACACTATTTCCATTCTCAAATCTGTTTAGGTCTTGAGAGGATGGCAAGATATCATAGCATCAAAGCAGTTTAGAACTGAAAAGGAACTTGCAGCAGACCCAATAGAAGATAGCACCCATGTTACTGCTGTATTCCTCACTTAACACAACATCCAGTACGCAGAGGACACTCAGTGGAGGACAGGGAAGCCTGGTGTGCTGCAGTCCATGTGGTCACAAAGAGTTGGACATGACTTAACAACTGAACAACAACTCAGCCAATAGTTAACATTTGTTGATTCAATGAATAAGGCCCATATTGCAGATGAAGCGATAAATGCTCCATCAAAGAAAATATAATGTTATTGTTCAGTTGCTAAGTCATGTCCGATTCTGTGACCACATGGACTGCAGCACACCAAGTTTCTCTGTCCTTCACCATCTCCCAGAGTTTGCTCAGATTCATGTCCATTGAGTTGGTGGTACCATCCCACCATCTCATCTTCTGCTGCCCTCTTCTCCTTTAGTGGAAAGTACAATAGCTTGTCTAAAATGTACTCAGAAAATCAGAGGTAAAAATAGTTTGATGAGTTTTATTTTTATGATTTAGTTCTTTAGTTCATTTACTTAGTCATACTTTCAGGGGTTGTATGCTTGATTACATACTGACAGAAGCACTCAAAGGATTCAGATGTGGTTCCTGATCTCTGCATCCATTGAGGGAAATCAGACAGAACAGCAAGCATCAGGACAGAAAGGAACTAGTGATCAACCTCAGGAGTCCTCACAGACGCATATTTCATGTAGAAGAGATTTGTTAAAAACCCTTATGATATTGAAAAATACCCATATACCTACCAATAGGAGGACTGATATAAATCATCCACATCTGGGAACACTATATAACTGTTAAAGAGTCTGATGTGAGCTATGGGGGCTGACACAGAAAAATCACCATCTACAGTACGGAGCAGGGAAGAACAAGTCATGTTAATCATAGAACAATGTACAAAGTATACCCCACTTGTGTACATCTGCTAATCAATCAGAATGTGCAAACCTATGGGCCACATCTGGCTTACTAGTGTCCTATCCAGCCTCTGCAGCATTTCAAAAAACTTAGAATTCATTGCCAACATCTTAAAGGCAGGAGTTTTCACCCCAAAAGTCTGGATTTGGGTCTAGTCTTAAATTGAAACATCTGACAATGCTGGAGACCCACAATGCCACACAAAGCAAGAGGGTCATGGCTGCTCCCCAAAGGTGGGACATGCACTTTTGAATACAGCCTCCTTAATGTACAGTCATCTGTCAGTATTCCCAAGGTATTAGTTTCAGGATCAACTCCCAAGACCAAAATCCATGGGATGCTAAAGTCCCTCATATAAAATGGTGTAGCATCTGCATATAATCTATGTACATTCTCCTGTATACATTAAATCAACTTTAGATTGCTTATAACACTTAATATTGAATACAGTGTATTCAATATTAATTGAATATTGATTCAACAACATTCAACGTTATGTTGTTGTTGCTCAGTCGCTAAGTTGTGCCTGACTCTTTGCGACCCCATGGACTGCAGTATGCCAGGCTTCCCTGTCCTTCACTATCTCTTGGAGTTTGCTGAAATCATGTCCACTGAGTTGGTGATGCTATCTAACCATACCATCCTCTGTTGCCCCCTTCTCCTTTTGGCTTCAATCTTTCCCAGCATCAGGGTCTTTTTCAATGAGTCAGCTCTTTGCATCAGGGGGCAAAGTATTGGAGCTTCAGCATCAGTCCTTCCAATGAATATTCAGGATTGCTTTCCTTTAGGATTGACCGGCTTGTAAATAATTTTAAATGTAATATAAATTCTATGTATATAGTTGCCTATGAGGGGCAAATTCAAGTTTTGCTTTTTGGAACTCTCTGGAGTGTTTTTTTTTTTTAAATCTTTTTGATCTGTAGTTGGTTGAACCCATGGACATGGAACCCACAGATACAGGGGCCGACTGCATTTTTATTAATGCCTGATCCTTCCATGCATTTTGGTCCCATACCTCCCTCCCTTGCTAAGAAGAAGAACATAGAAAACCTGGAAATATGGAAGGAAGGTGACTAGGGAGGCTTGTTGGCAGGGGGTCGGGGGGGAGTGGGGTGCTAGTAAGCAGGCCTTTATGGTTTGTTCCAAAAATACACTTCTGCTTACCTCTTGTGGTGGGTAGTATCGCTTTATAGAGTTAAGAAGACAAAATGTGTAAATACTGGGGAAGAAGAATAGAAACTTCAGGTGATATTTAGTCCACACCTGAAAGGATGGCTGTGTCTTGAGCATTTGGGCATGGAGGTGAGACGTTCCAGGTTGAGGAGATGCTGTTAGCAAAGGTCCTCACTTCCGTTCTTCTTTTCACTCTGAGACCTCACTTTACAACCCTGCTGGGGGGCACACTTTACAACGGGCCTGGGGGGCACACGTCAAATGCTCTGCTCAGAGAACGTGCAGAGAGTGTGGCTGTGTCTGTCAACCCCATCTGGAGCTTTTGTTTTTCCCCACACACGTGTCCAGAGGCTCCTCTCCCCTTAGACTGCCAGGGGCTCTTACCTGTGAAAGGAGACCTTCAGTCTCAGTTTTAGGAATTCAGAGATTATATGCAGAGGAAGAAAACTTCTAGAAAGCAGCCTAGGTCAGGAATTATGGGGCGAGAAAGAGAGAAGTGGAACTGGGACTTTATTTATGGTTTGCCCTTGACTTAGGTTGCTGTAGGCCTCAGTCTCACCATCTCTAAAATGAGAGGTGAGCTATGTGCTATTCAACAGTTTAGAAGTTCTAAAAATGGGCCAAAGAACTAAACAGACATTTCTCCAAAGAAGACATACAGATGGCTAACAAACACATGAAAAGATGCTCAACATCACTCATTATCAGAGAAATGCAAATCAAAACCACAATGAGGTACCATTACACGCCAGTGAGGGTGGCTGCTATCCAAAAGTCTACAGGCAATACATGCTGGAGAGGGTGTGGAGAAAAGGGAACCCTCTTACACTGTTGGTGGGAATGCAAACTAGTACAGCCGCTATGGAGAACAGTGTGGAGATTTCTTAAAAAACTGGAAATAGAACTGCCATATGACCCAGCAATCCCACTTCTGGGCATACACACTGAGGAAACCAGATCTGAAAGAGACATATGCACCCCAATGTTCATCGCAGCACTGTTTATAATAGCCAGGACATGGAAGCAACCTAGATGCCCATCAGCAGATGAATGGATAAGGAAGCTGTGGTACATATACACCATGGAATATTACTCAGCCGTTAAAAAGAATTCATTTGAACCAGTCCTAATGAGATGGATGAAACTGGAGCCCCTTATACAGAGTGAAGTAAGCCAGAAAGATAAAGAACATTACAGCATACTAACACATATATATGGAATTTAGAAAGATGGTAACGATAACCCTATATGCAAAACAGAAAAAGAGACACAGAAATACAGAACAGACTATTGAACTCTGTGGGAGAATGTGAGGGTGGGATATTTCAAAAGAACAGCATGTATACTATCTATGGTGAAACAGATCCCCAGCCCAGGTGGGATGCATGAGACAAGTGCTCGGGCCTGGTGCACTGGGAAGACCCAGAGGAATCGGGTGGAGAGGGAGGTGGGAGGGGGGACCGGGATGGGGAATACGTGTAAATCTATGGCTGATTCATATCAATGTATGACAAAACCCACTGAAATGTTGTGAAGTAATTAGCCTCCAACTAATAAAAAATTAAAAAAATAAATAAATTAAAAAAAATAATAAAAAATTTAAAAAAATAAAAAAAAAAGAAGTTCTAAAACTGGGCTTTGGTTTCTGGATTGATGAATCTGAGAAATGAGAAGTACAGTTCAAATGGCTTAACATTCTCTGCGTTTCACGCATTTTGTAAGAATTCTTATTCAAGGAAATAGACTGCTTGGTACCTTCTTTCCAAAGATGGTCCAAAGCTGTTCTCACAGAGATTATTCCAATTGAGAAGCACTCTTGTGGCTTGTTTGAATCTTGCAGCCTAGTAGAGTAATAAGACCTTCTATTTGTATAGCAATTTTTACCTTCCAAAAGCGCTAACCATTTCTGTCCTGAATTTTACAATTATATCAATACTATATAATGTAGGAAAGGCAGGATTTTTGAAAATCACATTTGAACAATAGGGCTACTTGGACTTGAGTTACTCTCAGAAAAGTAGCGGTGATGTACTCAGAAGGGTGCTTCAGAGCTAGGTCTGTCTCTCGGCCTGACTCCGAATCGGCCGGCTATGCGACTTAGGCCAAGTTCCTCAAGCTTCCTGTGCCTCAACACCCTTATCTACTCACTGGAGAGAAATAACCACCCTGGGGATTAAATGAGATCCCATCTGTGCTGGAACACAGAAACCAGAATTGACTGCTGGCATTCACCTTGTATGAGATAGAGACACGTGGTTGGCTTTAGAGAGGCAGAGAGAACTAGGGGAGGATGTGGAGCTGAGGAGGGGGGAGAGGAGGCTCTCCCAGGTGGCTGGGCTGTGCCCGTCATCTAGAGAGTAAACACAGGAAGAGGTCGGGGGTGAATGTGATGCAGAAGGGGAAGGTGCTGAGTTTGGGAAGATCCCCTGGAGCAGGAAATGACTACTCACTCCAGAATTCTTGCCTGGAGAATTTCACGGACAGAGGATCCTGGAGGGCTACAGTCCGTAGAATTGCAAAGATTCAGACATAACCGAGCAACTAACACTTTCACTTTTCACTGGACAGGTTGCTTTTCAGTGTCTTTAAGACATTCACAAGGAGATGTCTAACAAGCAGAATTCTGGCTGTGTGTGCTGGATTTCCTTGTTTCTTAACCTGCTTGTTTGTTTTTAACACTTTATAAGTATAAAAATGCTATATCATTGAAATTAGTGTAGTGTCTTAGGAGTTTGCCCCAAGTGATTTTTAAAGATGGAGAGTCACCTAAGACACCATTTTTAGGTCTGGTATTTCCTAAAGGAGTCAAAAGAATACTACTTGTCAAGATGTGAACAGCAAAAGAGAAAAAAAAAAAAAAAACAACAACATTCAACCCATAATAAAATAATTTAAAAAAAACACACACACAACACATCCACCTTTCACAACCTCTTCCCCCACAAGATTGACAGGAACTTATTAAAAGCTTTCAGAAATGTGGTCCTAAGGCAAACTTGTTTAATTTTAAACCTAAAGTCTATCTTATTGGCCCAAAGAACTGCCTTCATTTTTTCCCATGTCTTTCTAGTTGACAGCGTGTAAATCGTTTTTGTGGAATAGATGTGAAAGTGTTTCTAGCATCCCAGGAGGAAAGGGAGACCTCAGGAAGGAGCATGCTCTGCCAAAAGTTCCTAAGCTAGTAGCTTGTCAGATCGGAACCCTGCTTTCCTCACCATCAGCACTGTTTTCTACCCGCCACCCTGTGCAGACTGTACTGTACTCTCCTGCAGAAAGAAGCAGGTGGACAACAGCCAAATTCCACATTCATCCTTCACCAGGCATCACAAAGCACCTTCTGAAATTGCCTTCACCCTGTTGCCTGCTTAAGTCATCCAGAAAACAGCCCAATTCATGTTTTAATAATATAAGTTTATAGTCCTGTCACACCTATTATTTGAGGTTATCAAATCACTCTGCCCACCTTAATGAATTCTTATGATTCTCCTGCAAAAGAGATTAAGGCAACATCTTGCCAGTGTGACTCTCTGTGGCCATGGTAATGAGTCTATTGATAACTTCATGCCTGCACACACCTTCAAGTCAGCTCTTGTGCAAAAGAGGCTTTGCAATTTCTTTGCATGGCTTTGCAATTGCTCTACAAACCCACACATCCAAAAGGTGCCATCCATCTCAACCAAAGAGCCCTTTAACTTTTACAAAGCCCTTTTATTTTTACCATTTAAAAGGTAAATGCCTATATGTCTATTATTCAATTATTTTTCTATTACTAAATTAAGTAAAAAAAAAAATTACTTCATTTTTTCCTGTCATAACCCCAGAGGTATGCAAGGAAGGCTGGTCACCCCAAGTTGACAAAAGAGGAAATTGGTGTCTAGCAAACATAAAGTGACCTTCCTAAAAACCCAGCAAGAGTCAGGATTCAGATTCAGATGCAATCATTCCATTAACAAGTACTTAGCGAATGCCCACTACCAAATTCTTGGCTAGGTACCATACGGGAAGTGCAGCAATCAAACTAATAAATATGATGTCTGCCACCATGGGATTAGAGCTCAGTGAAGCTGGCAGAAAATAGAAAATAAAACAAATGGCGACACTTTTCAAAAGCCACCCTGAAGGAAATCAGTGGGAAACATTTCCCCCAAGATGTTCACGTGTCTTGCTCCCTGACTTCATTCAGTTCTCTGCCCAAATCGCTAATGGGCCAGGAAGAGCAGGCTATCAGAAGGGCGCTGCCAAGGACTGAAGGGGATTTCCTTGGTAGGAGCAAGAGATAGCCGAAATGAGAGGACAGGGCCTAAGGCCATAATAGATAAATTATAAGGCCTTGACATTTTCCTAGATTATTCTTTCCAGATCCCAATTCATGTCATTGGACAGCAAATGATTTGAGACAGAGGATAGAGAAGGAAAAAAAGAGAGAGGGGAAAAAAAACCCGATTAGATGCCCTGCCTGTGGCTAAATCTTTCTCCAAGAAGGAAAGATGTGTTTTCACATGTCAATGTGGAGAGTCCAAGTATCACGTGGAAACAGTATTTCTAAGGGGCTCTAAAGAAAAATCAATTGTCTCATCCTCTCAACCTGTAACCTTTCTGGTTTCAGTACTTGAAAATTCACTGGGCCCCATCCCCGGGCCCAACACCCTTCTCATTAGTCCCGTCACCATAGCAACTTTTAAGGGCTGTATCCTCAGTCACATGGCAAACTAATTGAACTGTACAACTTATTTTGCAGCTGGAGAATGTAAAAGTGAATCTTACACTTAATCATACTCATAACACTGACATTCAAATCACAAGGCTTTGTTAGGGCTCCCAGAAAATGGAGTGTCATTTTGCCAGAACAATGTTTCACTCAGAGGCACATCCTGCTCACTTTGAAGTGCTAAGTGAATGGTGAAAAAAAAAAAGCTTTGGGGCTTAGGGGTGGGAGAGGGTGGAGGGGGGCGAAAGAAGGAACAAAATATAGATGAATAACAGGGAAATGCATAAATGTTTCCAAATCTAATTCGAGTTCAATGTAAATGCTGCTGAAAATCTTTGTCTTTTTTTTTTTTTAAAGAGGCAGAAACATTGATGGAAAGAGCTTCGAATCACAGACCTACTCTGCACTCCTTTAGTTCTGAGAGCTTTGGCAAGTCACTTAACTCCTGGTAATTTAAGTTTCCCTACATACAAACTAGAAATAAATACTACCACCCGACAGGCCTGTTCTGAGGGTAAACAGAATACATATAATCCTATATAAAACACAGAGCATCATGTCTGACACACAGTAGACACTCAATTGTCATTTTCCTTCCAAAGGTTGGACCCCAATATATAGCTAGACCTATGCCAAAATGTAACAGTAGGCAGTGTACTGGGTGCCTATATATTAATACCTTGTCTCACTAACCACCATACTAACCCTGGAACATGGATATCATTACTCCCCTTTTGGCAAATGAAGAAACTGAGGCTTAGAGAGGTTAATAATAATTAAAAGCACCCAAAACTTGAAAACGAGGAGAAAAAATGACTTCATTTCCTTTCTATATTGGAGCATTGTCTAACGGGACTAGCTGAGGTCTTTCTGATTCTTAAGGGGAATGTACTTTGTCTGACTTACCATTAATTAGGCCCAGAGCCCTTCACGTTAGATGTTAATTTGTAGAAGATGAACAAGTTACTAATGACTGGGGGCATGGCTGGCAGAGAGCAAACGCTTTCTGCCCAAAAGGAAAGATAACTCTGAAAGCTATGGTTTACTGCCCTATAGGGCGTGAATACCTTTGCCCGCTACTTAGCCCCTTATTTCAGTGTTGCGTGTTTCAGTGATGCCAGTTCTCAGACCCTTCTTTGACTGAGCTGGGTCATCCTGCAGACCCCTTCTTTGTGGCTACGTGCGTGCTCAGTTGCTCCAGTCATGTTCAACTCTTTGTGATGCTACGGACTGCAGCCCCCAGGCTCCCCAGTCCATGGGATTCTCCAGGCAAGACTACCAGAGTAGGTTGCCATGCCCTCCTCCAGGGGTTCTCACTGAACCCCAGGATCAAACCTGAGACTCTTGCATCTCCTGCATTACAGGTACATTCTTTACCCACCGAACCACCTGGGATGCCCGTTAAGTCTCTAAACTGTGCTCATTGTACACAGGTCAGCTTTTTTTTTTTTTCTTTCTGAAAATGACACTGACAATAATTTACATAGCTCCCATCAAGATGGGAAAGAGTACAGCCCGGCTGGTCTGACTCCAGTGTCTGCACACCTCGATCTATCTGGCTCACAGAAACCAGGACTAGGATTTAAAGGGTGTAACCTCCCTCAAGTGAAAGTGAAAGTGTTAGTCACTCAGTTGTGTCCAACTCTTTGCGACCCCATGGACTGTAGCCCACCAGTCTCCTCTGTCCATGGGATTCTTCAGGCAAGAATACTGGAGCAGGTTGCCATGCCTTCTTCCAGGGAATCTTCTCAAGGATAGGACCCAAGGATCGAACCAGGGTCTCCTGCATTACAGGCAGGTTCTTTACCATCTGAACCACCAGGGAAGCCCACCCTCCCTCAAGGAGCACTGAAAAAGACAATCAACTGTAACGTGATTTCACACAGTACATGCTAGAGTCCTGGCAGCAAAGTGTTACGGAAGTTTAGAAGAGGGATACCTCCATTTCTCATTTACAGGAGTGAGAATGATGGCAGAAGACCTCACAAGAGAAGCATTGAAGAATGAGCAGATTTCCTCCCGATTTCCACCATAGGTAGAAGAATGATCCCCAAGAGTTCATATCAGGAAAAAAATAATAACCCAACAGTGGCGGTAACTATGCAGCTTTGAGTTCATAATTCTCACCTAATCAAGGCTCACAAAAACTCTGTGAGGTAGGTACTATGTTATCTCCATTTTTAACTGAGAAAACAAGGGTATGAAAGCGTGCCTGGCTTGCCCAAGAATGCTGGACTGGTGGGCACAGAGCTGGACCACTGAATCACTGATTCCGGCTCTAGGACCCACACTCCTCCTGCTCCTTTACTGCTTCCGTTTCCATGTGCTCCCTCTATCCCTAGCTCTCACCCCAGAGACACATACAGTTTCTGACATAGCCCCTAGCTTCAGGCCGGCTGACATTTTTATTCCTGCTTGACCTATGAACAGCCCTTAGAAGCTTAAAATGTGTAAATGACTTGTCAGCTCTGAAGGACTGGAAGTGGGAGCCTCTGAGATGAAAGTCCCACCCTTCCAGACACTCCACGGTTCCTTTCCTGGCGGGGCTGACTTGACTTGCTTTCCAGTCTTTGTTACTGATCCATCTGCACCTGATCCTGGTGCTAAGTGGAGAGAAGGATAAATGAGCTTCCTCCTGCCACCCCTCACGGGGAGAGACGACGCACCGTGGGGCTATGTGTCACTTTTGGTGCAAAATGACAGAGGGTAACTGGAAGAGGAGGTTGAGAGAAACAGCAGGGCTTATCCTCACTTGAGATAGCTAGCAATCTCCTCTTCCAGGCCTTATGAAGATGATTTCTCTCCTGCTTCATCCACGTGCTGCTCTCACTCCATCACTCCCTGAAGCCTCCCTTGTTATCTGTACTGTTCCATCTGCGCTAAAGAATGGAAGAAGGGCTGAGGCCTTGGCTGGGTCCCTGGCCTCTAAGCCTGTTTCTCTTCTGTGCATTGAGCAGACTGGATGTACATGCTATGATTTGAGGAAGTGTATTCAGGCAATCGGTGCCAGAAGAAAGCACTACCAGTGAGGGAACTCAGTGATGAGGAATCCACCCACCCACCCACCCACACACACACACCCACACACCCACCCACACACACACACAGAGCCTGGGAGGACACAACCACGTGGAATGGAACAGGCCATCAGACATGTGCTTCTAACTTGGGACAGAGGCGACAGGCTGGTATAAGCATAAAGAACATACAGAAAACAGATGGGAAGAGCCATGTGAGATGCTCCTGAGCGGGCTGGTGTGTTATCTTCAGGTGGCCCCAGTGAATAGGCACAGAGGATGAGCAGCTGCTTCATGATACATCCATGCTGGCCTAATTTCCTACATTCCGCCCTCAGAGAGGACTGGAGAAAAGGGCCTGATTCAAGTCTGACTGCTTCTCTGAGACTTCCCTACTCCTCCTTGCCCTCACAGTCCTCTCTACACTCTTCATCCTGACACAGGGATGCTCAGGGAATGAGAAGATGGGTATCTGATCCAGGGCTTGCCAGTAATAACCTGGATGGTTGAGCAAAGCCTGCTCTTCTCTGGGCCTCAATTCATTTCTCTGTAAATTGAGAAGTGAAATAAACAATGGAACAACTATGGAACATTGATGTGCCAGACAGCATGGTGTCTCTTGTGACACTTAGAAGTGCCTAAGAGATGTCTCTTGTGATACTTAGAAGTGCCTAAGAGATGCTTTTATCTTTTTAGACAGACGAAAACGTTGACACCCAAGCTCAGTGACTCGTACATGGTCAAACATCTAGGAAAGTGTAGTCTAACTCCTGACCCTGAAATTTCTCTCATGGTAGAGACACTGGCATAGCTGCTACCTGCCTTCCTGCTTCCAAACCCACTACCCACCCATGGCAGACGCCACCTGTGCATCTCAGCACCTTATTCAAACTGACTTCAGGAAGACTGTAGTTTATGTCAACTACGAGTTGGCACTTTCCAAGAGCATTTGCCAGTGAACAACAAGAAGGGCATTTGCCATCTGCCTCTGCAGAGACTGAACCCTGTGCTGCTGCCGCTGCCAGCTTTCCACACCCCCTGAGGTGGGTCAACGAGGCGCTCTGTGCTCCAAGGAAACTGATGGAACAAGTCTTTAAACAGGTAGATATTTTCAAGACCTGATTTCATGATCCCAATCCTTGCCTCTCCTTTTATCTGTGTGTGCACTTAGTCACTCAGTCATGTCTGACTCTTTGTGACCCTTGCCAGGCTTCTCTATCCATGGGGATTCCCCAGGCAAGAATACTGAAGTGGGTTGCCATGCCCTCCTCCAGGGGATCTTCCCAATCCAGGGATCAAGCCCAAGTCTCCCACGTTGCAGGTGGATTCTTTACCATCTGAGCCACCAGGGAAGCCCATCTAAAAAAGCACTTCTCTAGAAAAGCACTAAATCCCTTCATGGTAACATCAGATCCTCATGACTAGCAGAAAACCTCTTTGCAAAGTAAGTGCTTGATTGCACTGAACTCCCCCTTCACCAAAATCTTATATATTGACCTTCCCCACTACCTCTTTGGAGCAGTCTCTCAGAGCTCTCTGAGGTACTGTCTCCCGGGTTGCAGTCCTCATCTTGCCCTGAATAAAACAATTCACAACTCTCATATTGTTCATCTTTTTAGTCAACAGGTACCAACCTCTCACTTTAAACATGCTACAGTCTATCCCCACCACAGAAGCTAAAGTGATCCCTTGAAAACAAATCAGATGGGCTTCCCTGGTGGCTCAGGGGTAACAAATCCACCTGCCAGTGTAGAAGACACTGGTTTGATCCCAGATCTGGGAAGATTCCACATGCCGTGGAGCAACTAAGCCCATGGGCCACAATTGAGCCTGTGCTTCAGAGCCTGGGAGCCGCAACTACTGAGTCACAACTACGGAAGCTCGAGTACAGTAGAGCCCATGCGCCGCTGCAAGGGAAGCCACCACCACAAGAAGCCCGAGCAGCGCAATGAACAGTGGCCCCTACTTACCACAACTAAAGAAGAGGCCGAGCAGCAGTGAGGACCTAGCATGGCCAAGATAAATACAAAAATTTTTTTAAATATCAGATCATGCCATTCCCCAGATCAAACCCTCTAATGGCTTGACAATTCACTTATATACATCACGGTCTTCAAACTTTTGCAAGCTCTGGCCTCTAACCATCCTTCCAACTTCATTTTCTACCTCTCTTCCCTCTGTTCATCCTGTCCCAACCACTCTGCTCTCCCAGGTATTTACTTAATGCCTGGTTTCAATAAGATACTGTTCATTATAGTTACCAGGGGGGATGGGTTGAAGGAAAGGATAATTAGGGAGTTTGGGATAGACAAGTACACACAGCTATATTTTAAATGGATATATAGGGATAGCACAGGGAACTCTGTCCAGTGTTATGTGGCAGCCTGGATGGGAGGGGGGTTTGCAGGGGAATGGATACATGTATACGGACAGCTGAGTCACTCTGCTGTCCACCTGAAACTCTCACAATATTGCGAACCAGCTATACTCCATATACTTTATTTATAAGATAAAACGTTAAAAATTTAAAAAGATACTGTTCAAATGATCTTTCCTTAAAGCAGCTGATCACTATCTAAAGTGATAACTTTATTCCTTCTTACAAGCCTATTTTTACTCGATTTTTCATTATTAACATTTATCACGCAGTGCCTTAAACCAAAAGTGTATAATTGTTTGTTTATCCATGTCTCTGTTACCTATAAGTTCTCTGAAGTCAAAGACATTTTTGTTCATTACTGTATTCTGAGTCCCTCCAATAGTGCTCTTCACCTAAGAAGAATCCAAACAAGTGTTGAATCCATGAATATTAGTCATTATACTATCTCCTTGTTGAATATAGTCATTTAGACAGGTTTGGTTGGATTTACTCAATAATAAAGTTGATAGTAACAAGGAACTGCACTCAGGCAGTCATTCTGGGGAGGAAAGCATATTTGGATGGCATGCTCTGGGCAAATGGTGGCGGTGTTCCAGGCCCTGAGTCTGTGTCACTGGTTGCGGAGACACTATTAAACTCTAACCTGACGCCCTCAGGTTGACTCATATGACCCTTCAGTGTGATGCTTCACTCCCGCAGACCAGTTACTCCCCAGGGTCATGGCACACAGTTCATTCACAGCATCAGTACTCAACTACCACACGGCAGGAGGATGAGAACATGATTAAACTGGCTATTTTTCTATAAGATGTTATGGGGAAATCCGATGAACTTTCTGCCAACATAGTAGTTAATAAAACATAAATCATTCAAACACTTCTACTTGTTAAAAAAAAATCTGTCTAAAACATCAGATGCAATATCCTGTGAAATAAGTAGAGTGGATTTTTTTCACCTGACCCTGGGCATGTCCCTGTGGACCCCTGCTCCTTATTTGTAAGATTAGGAATGTCTGATCTTTGGGATCCTCCAAAGATGATCCATTTTAAATGACTAATAAGTCTATGATCATTTCCCAAAAATAGATGTGAAACTGGAGAAAGTGAGCGCAGGTGGGCTACCCTCGAGCTCTTTTGTAAAAAGTATTTAAACTAAATTCATGACGTTATCTTGATTTTTTGGTTTTCTGCCTCTTTGTCAAAGAACTTGGGAATGGGTTCTAATTAAGAGTACCAGCTCATTCCCTGTACAGGACAAATGATGACTAGAAGAATGCATGAGAAACAAGTTTATCAGAATTAATCCAAGCATCACAATGATGCTCTCTTCTCACAGCATTTAATAACACGACTGTGAAGGGTGTGTGCTACCCTTTATGTACATGTCTATCTCTGGAATGAAACTCCTGCACATGAAGACTTTAACTTGTTCAAAATACTACTGTCTTCAACACTATGCTTGGCACAAAATAAGTACTGAAACCAAGAAGGACCCCATGGGCCTCCTGGGCATGGAAGAAGCCTTTTCTGTTTACTCTCTGTGAAATTTTCTGGGGTTTCCCTGGTGGTTCAGTGGTAAAGAATCCTCCAGACAATGCAGGAGAAGCAGGTTTGATCCCTGGGTCAGGAAGATCCACTGGAGAAGGAAATTGGTACCCACTCCAGGATTCTGGATAATCCCATGGACAGAGGAGCCTGGTGGGCTAAGTCCACAGGGCCACCAAGAGTTGGACACAATTGAGCAATGGAGCATGCATACGTGCATGCACACAAGCGCACAGGACCTTCCCTGAGTTCCAAAGTGCAGGTTCAAAGAGTTGTTAATCAGGGAAGGGAGGAGATGCAGAGACAAGGGAGGAGCAGCCAAGAAATGACAGTGCAGCCTGGGGAGAGGATCCTGGTTCCACCTCAAGGGACACACACAACAGTATCTGAGCTCTTTCCAGAACTAAAACCCCCACCAAATGAAAGACGTAACTACTTGATGAAGCATTCTTCATTCCAGAGAGAAGGTGACAGTTTGATAACCACAAAAACTCCTCAGGAGACCACTTGTGGCCAGATGAAAGGAATATAGGTCCTGCACACACCTTGATCATCACAGCAACTCTGCCCTTGAACCAGTGTTATCAATATCCTCACCAAATCCCCCCAGGATGCGACACACAGTTTTGCGGGCATGAACCCGCTGTGTGTTGTATCCCATTTGCCTGCCAAAGCAATAAAGCTATTCTTTTCTTTTTCACCCAAATCTCTGTCTTCAAGACTCAATTCCATACCAGAGCACAGAGGCTGAGTTTTCAACATCAGTACTGAATCAATATTTAATGAATGAATAAATAGCTAGAGGACTTGAGTCACCAAACTTAACTCTCCTGCCACTCAGAAGAAAGCTGTGCGCCCCTAACGAAATGCTTCCCCACCTCCACACTGGCACTACATATGCAAAACCTCACTGGACATCATCAGACAAAGTAAGTACTGAAACCAAGAAGGACCCCATGTCAATGCCATGGGCGGCATTGGTAGCTCTCGTCTCTGCCTACCTCTCTTCTCCCGCCATCACAAGAAGAACAGTTAACAATTATTCATGGTCAAGATACCACTGAGAAAATCCTAGAACATGGGAGTGCAGCTGAAGTACCCCTAACATCACAGAGACCAAGACAGACCACATCAGAAAGGTGAGGGGAGCGGCTACATGCGGACCTCACGGCCCATCCCCCAGGCCAGCACAGCACCGCAATGAGAGGTCTCCCTTGTGATTCTTCCAGTAGGAAAAGAGAGCCCAGGGATGACATCTAGCTTCCCCAGCATTACGGGGTGGCTTCTTGGGGGCTTTACACTGGTCTTGCCCCAGAGACATTGTGGGGAAGTCTGAGAGGCTTGGCCACAGGGAATCTAATTGTAACAAAGAAGTGGGCAGAGGCTTGAAACAACCAGGGCTTGGATCCTGGCAGACCAAGTTCCTACCTGCAGCACCCAGGGTAGGTAGTCTTCCCAACAAGTAGCTTTGCTCATCTGCGGAGCCAAGACAGTGGTGCAGTCTGACCAGGTAATGCGGTGAGGAGCAGCTTTCTGCCTGCTTGGATCCTCAGACAAGATGTGCTGGGCACTGGAGCTTGGCCTGCCACTGCCCAGGCAGGGAGGCTGAGTCATAGCCCAGCCTGCCGTTGAGTGTACATGACCAGGAACACCTGGGAGATGGAAAGAGAGAAGATTTGAGGTTATCAGAAGCAGGGATTGGGGGAGGGTGGAAATGCGAGTGAAGGTGGTCAAAGGGTACAAATTTCCTGTTATAAGATAAATAAGTACAACAGGACAACTACAGTTAACATTGCTATATCAGAAAATTGAAAGTTGTAAAGAGAGTAAATCCTAAGAGTTCTCATCCCAAGGGAAAAAAAACACATTTTTTTTTCCTTTTTTCTTTGCATTTACTATATGAGATGATGTGTGCTCAGCTGCTCAGTCACACCTGACTCTTTGTGACCCCATGGGCTGTAGCATGCCAGGCTCCTCTATCCGTGGGATTTTCCAGGCAAGAATACTAGCATGGGGTACCATTTCCTACTCCAGGGGATCTCCCCGACCCTTGTCTCTTGTGTCTAGAGCCTTCCCTAGTGGTCCAGTGGCTAAGACTCCATACTCCCAACGCAGGGGGCCTGCATTCAATCCCTAGTTAGGGAACCAGAGCCCACATGCCTCAACTAGGAGTTCACAGGCTGCAAATAAAAGATACCACATGCTGCAGTGAAGATCAAAGATCCCATGTGCCACAACTAAGACCTGGAGAAGCCAAATATATAAACAATATTTTTTAAAAAATCATTATGCTTACACCTTAAACTTTACAGAAAAGAAAGACAGTGTCACTGCAAGTCCGTGGGCTGTAGCCCGCCAGGCTCCTCTGTCCATGGAAATTTCCAAGCAAGAATACTGGAGTGGGTTGCCATTCTCTTCTCCAGGGGATCTTCCCTACCCAGGGCTAGAACCTGGGTCTCCTGCATTGCAGGCAGATTCTTTACTGTCTCAGCCACAAGGAAAGCCCAACTTATACAGAGCTATGTTTCAAATACATCTCAATAAAACTGGAATGAATAAATAAACAAAAGCAAAACCTTACTAGCAGGGAAAGCAGACAGGATTACAGTATAGCTCTTCACAGAACAATGGAGGCTCACAATGGTTTGATAGCTTTCCCCAGCCAAAGTGTATCAGAGTAGAACCTGGCCTAAAGCCTCCTGGCTGCCCGCAGCCTGTGCCTTCTGGGTCTTAATTCCAACCTGGTGGATGGGACGATGGAACAGGACTCTTAGCTGGCCCAGCAGGCAGGAAGGCTGTGTGCACCCACCTGGGAGCTCTCACGACCAAGCAGGACTGGTCCAGTCCAGCTCCTGTGAAGCAGCAGGCCTTCCTTCACAGGTCCCCTTGCCTCTCTGCCTGTCTCAGGCCCCCAGAATTTTTCAGAGTCTGGGAGCCTTTTGTGATGAACAAAAGGGATCTAACAAAACTGTACACACTAAGGGTATCTAACCCCTATTTGTTGAGCCCTAATGGTGTATCAAGGTGTAGAGTATGGGGCTCAGGCTCTGAAATCAAGCTGTCTGGGTTCAAATCTCAACCCTGACACATATCTGGGCACTGAGTGTCCTCACTTTTAAAATAGGAATGTGGATTGTCCCTTCCTCTAGGACAGTAGTGGGGATCCGGTAAGGCAGTATGTGCAAAGACACACAGCATGTGCCTGGCACCTACCCACATCTCTCACTTCATCCTCACAACAAGCTCAGGAGGGAGATTATAATTATCCCATTTTATAGATTGAGAAGAAGGGGCTTCCCTCATGGCTTAGACAGTAAAGAATCTCCCTGCAATGCAGGAAACCCAGGTTTGGTTCCTGAGTTGGGAAGATCCCCTGGAGAAGGAAATGGCAACCCACTCTAGTACTCTTGCCTGGAGAATCCCACGGACAGAGGAGCCTGGCGGGCTACAGCCCATAACATCACAAAGAGTCGGACACGACTGAGCGACTCTCTCTCACACACACACACACATACACAGATGAAGAAACTGAGGCTCAGAAACCCTAAGCAGCAATTTCAACAAGGCTTGCTCTACTCACCTCCAGATGCTTTCTCAGAGGACACTAGTCTTGAGGAGGATGCTGGAAGAAACCACATGGAAACCAAAGGACTGAAATTTTCAGGGTGAGTTCACAGGGCAAGGTCAATTGGGCAGGGCAGAAATTTTTGGAAAGACGGAAAGCACATTCTTCCCAGACTCAGAGGCACAGGGCAGCCCGCTGCCTCCTTGCTCTGGGATGTCTCAGAGTAGGAGCAAGTGGGAACACCTGCTCTCCCGGGGCCTCGACCTGCTCTACCCACAGCTGTTTCCAATTAGAGGACTGAAGGGCTGGCTCCATTACTGAGAATGCGTCCTTGCAAAACTCCTAAGGCGAGGTTGTTAACATGCTTTCCTCAGGACCCAACTCCCTGTCAGCCTGATAAATGACCCCTCTGATTATCCCTGAGGGAACTCCCTACCCAATCCCCCTCCACCCCCACCCCCAGTTCTCTGCTCTTTACTACCTTTGGAAAATGCTCTTTCCTGGAAAGAGACTGGCCTCTCCCTTTGGAAATGCTGAGCAGGCTTCTGTCTACCTGTTTACTTGTTTGAGATGGATAAGGAAGGGCTTGTTCAGGAAAGCGGTGAGAAAGCATAGGGAGTGTGCAGTAGGAGCCTTATAAAGTCCATGAACTCAATTTCGCTCACTTTAAAGTGAAATAAACTGGTCTTAACACACTGAAGCAGACAGCTCCGTCCTTCTTCGTGGATAAGGGAACACGAGGGAAACTGTTAGGAGGAGGCAGGGATGGTGGATCTGTGGCAAGGAGTTTCTTCCAGGTTTGCACTCAGCAAAGCAGAGATTGGAGGCCACAGCTGGGGCAGAGGGCAAAGTGCCAGGTGTGCACCCCGCCCCAGCTGAATCACCTGCTCCCTCCTTGAGGCCCTCCTCTGATCCATCCTAACCTCCTCCCATCTCTGTCTCCTTGCCCCTCCCCTTCCAGCATTCCCGCACACTCCCTCAACTCTAAACCAACAGCGCCCTCTTGCCACTGGAGGTCCCTTCTCCAACCCGTCAGTTACCACCACTGCCTGAAGCTTTGGGCTTCCCAGGTGGCTCAGTGGTAAAGAATCCACCTGCCAATGCAGGAGACTCAAGAGACACAGATTCAATCCCTGGGTGGGGGAAGATTCCCTGGAGAAGGAAATGGCAACCCAATCCAGTATTTGTGCCAGGAATATCCCACAGACAAAGGAGCCTTGGGGGGCTACAGTCTATGGGGCTGCAAAGAGTCAGACACGACTGAGCACTCACACAAGCTGCAACCTTATTTCACATGTTCTTCCCCTAAAAACACTCTTTTCTCCTCCTAACTAGAAAGGAATTATCTTCTCATCTCCCGTGCTCAGAAGAACAATTTATCTTTAATGTTTGTGGGCACGCTTGTCTATCCAGTAAGTAAGAGAATCACCCCAAGGTCATGAAGCAGCGTGGGGCCAGGTCTCCTGAATTTCTGCCTGTGACCTTTATATCACGTCACATTTCCTCTCCAACTCCGGAAGGCAAATCCCAGAGTTAAAACAGATGCCTAAGGGATCAAATAAAGTCTTTACATTACTTGCCACAGAGGCAAATGACCGAAGTCCTGGAAGCTTTGTTTCAGCATCGGTGCCCACAGAGAATGACTCAAAGTGGCTTATTTGTCTGCATGTCTAACTCTGACAGGAAAGGTACCCTTGGCTCTCGGACTCCTGGGAGCATCTGTGAAGATGCTCATGTATCACTGGAAATATAATGAGTTGGAGATAATTTTATTTATGAGAATTCCTCCAGGGTGGTAGGAGGGATTAGAAAGAATATTTTGATAAAATGCTTTGGGTTAAGGTTTCATGCCCAAGGATCATGACTGGCCAATAAGAGATGTCTTCTAAACTGTCTCCAGGGCACAGCTCTTTGCCTTTCTGCCATCCACTTCTCTTTTCTTCCTCCCTGAGGGACTCCTGACTTTTTCAAATGTGAAAATTTCCCCCATTTGACTCTGCAAAGGAACACTCCTTTCCTTCTTCTGAAAGGGCACCTTGATTGGTCTAAGCCGGAGTTGACAAGACAAGGCCCATGGGCCAAATTTCGCCAGTCACCACTGCCTGCAAGCTAAGAATGATTTCTGCATCTTGTTTGTGTTGTTAGTCGCCAAGTTGGGTCCGATCCTTAGTGACCCCGTGGACTTCAGCATACCAGACTTTCCTTTGCTACAGGCTCTAAGAAGAGCCACAGTGATTTAATATAAAATCTGCATCTTAATTGGTTGGAAAAAAAAGCAAAAGAAGAATAGTATTTCTTGACTTGTGAAAATTATATGAAATTCAAATTTCAGTGTCCCTAAAATTTTTTTTAACAGCTTTGTTGATGTATAATTCACATTCTGTATAATTCACCATTTGAAGTGTACAACTCTAGGGCTTTTAGTATATCCACCAGATCATGCAGTCATCACCACAATCAATTTTTACCCCCTAAAGATACCCCATGCATCACCCCCAGCCCCTCAAATCCTAGGCAGCTGTTAACCTACTTTCTCTGGCTGTAGATTTGCCTATTCTGAACTTTTCATATATATGAGAAACTTTTTCATATATATATATATACATATATGAAACTATATATATATATGAACTTTATATATATGTATACATAATACAAGTTTTATTGAAACATATTCATGCTTGTTTACATACGATGATGATGGCGGGGTTGAATTTTTGTGGCAGAGATTTTACATCCAACAAAGCCTAAATTATTTACTATCTGGCCCTTTTCAGAAATAGTTTGTAAATGCCTGGTTTAAGTAGTTTGGTGTTGCTTTGTAGTATGTTACTGGGACAGGTGTGAGCACATGACCTATACCTACCTGATCAGACAGAAGGAAAGGACTTACTGCCTTTGCATGGAATGCCTGCTAAGTCACTTCAATCGTGTCTGACTCCTTGCGACCCTATGGACCAGAGCCCTCCAGGCTCCTCTGTCCATAGGATTCTCTAGCAAAGAATACTGGAGTGGATTGCGGTGCCCTCCTCCAGGAGATCTTCCTGACCCAGGGATCGAACACGCGTCTCTTATGTCTCCTTCATTGGCAGGCGGGTTCTTTACCACTAAGGCCACCTGGGAAGCCCCAGTGTAATAGGTTTCTTTTTATGGCCTTTTCTGGGGTTGCTCAATTGCTATTGGAAGTCATCTAGAGACCAAGAAGGGGCAGCCTGAGGACAACAATGAAGATGGGAAAAGGAAAAGAACTTGGGTGTTAGATTATACTGAATGAACCAGTTCTGAACCCTGCCCTCTTCAGAATATCTTTTCAGGTGAAGTAATAAATGCCCTCACCATTAAGCCAATGTGAAACTTAGTTTCCATTACCTGTAGCCACAAGCATCCTATCAGATACAACTTCTTTCTGTAGAGCAAGATTGAGTATCATATGCTACTTGGGACCAGAGTTGAATTTTCCCAGACAATAGAAGTAGACTTGAAACCAAGCAGGACGTGGAAGCCTTTCTGGGCCTCCACGACCTTCCCCAAATTTCAAACAGCAGGTTCAGACAGTTGCCAGTGAGGGAAGGGAGGGGATGCAGAGATAAAGGAGGAAGAGTCAGAGGAAATAATACACAGTGCACAGCCTTGGGAAAGGGTCTTGGTTCTGTCTCAAGGGGTACACATAACAATATTTATGAGCTCTTCTGAAGAACTGAAACCCTCAAAAATGGAGTTGTTACCTACTTGATAAAGCATCCTTCACTCCAGAGAGAAGGTCATAGGTTGATAACCTGAGAACCACAGAATCTTGTAAGGAGACCACCTGAGGCCAGATTCGCACACCCCCTGATTCTAATCAGCAATGCCGCCCTTGAACCCTTACTATAAAACTCCTCACCAAACTTGCCTCCCCAGCCCCGGGTTGAAACACATAGCTTTGAGGGCATGCACCTGCTTGGCTCCCTTTGCCTGGCACTGCAATGAAACTATATTCTTTTCTATTTTATCCAAAACTCTGTCTCTGAGATTTAATTCTATGTCAGCGTACAGAGGCTGGATTCGGCTTCAAGCTAAGCACTGCCACCACCAGCCCTCCTCTTACCTTGCCCTCCTCTTGTTGTTCAGCCTCCCCACGCAGCTGTTAGATGTTTGAAGGGTATCATTTTCAGGGGAATACTAATGCATTGCCTGTCTATTTGTCTACCTGTCCCTGGGTTTTTATCCAGCCTGCCTAGTTTTAAGATATGGCCCTTGATCTCATTTACAAACAAATAAAATTGAAGCTGAACTTTTCTGCTTGGTGTCCAATTATTATGGGTACACATTAAAGTAGTATGTTAAGAGATTTTATTATTTTAAACCAGGCTTTCTGGGATGATGGGAATTCAGGCATTTCTTTCTTCCTTCTGTGTTTCTGAATGACCACCCTTTTTCTAACAACATGGACCCTTCTTAAAATAAAAATTTAGCTAATTTTATATTTTTAGATATTTGTCTCATTAGTATTTTCCCTAAATTGTCCTGAAGCCTCAGTTGCTCACCAGGGTGGCTATTCACTATAGGCGTGAGGGATCATCTCCTGGCTCAGTAAAATGGATAAAGTTAAGGCATGGCTATAAAGGGTTATTTTTAGTAATTGATACAGTAGCAAGAACAAAGCAGTAGGATTTAAGACCCTAGGGTTGAGACCTTGACCTGTTAAACTTGTTATGTGGCATTGGCCAATCGGTTCCTTCTATTTAACTTTCTACTCCTCCTCGGAACCTTGGTCCTTGGGCTCATTTCTTTAAAATAATTTCCTGAGATCACCTGCCCTTCCAAAGGTGAATATTCTATATTTCTAAAATATCCTTAGTATAATCTTCCATTATAGTTCTTATCTGGCTGAATTTTAGGGTTTTTTTTAATTATTATTTTTACTGAACTCCTCAGCTATATGGTGAGTTCTTTGTAGGAAAGAACCACCTCTCTTCATTTCAGTTTCCCTGAACTTGATATATCGTATACACTTGATATTTTTTTAAATAAACAACTGGCATTTATTATTCTAAAGAATAAAACAGTTGGACCAAAGAATAAAATAGTTAGAGTCTCTTCCATTTCTAAAATTGAATTCATCTTCAAGGATTATTGAATGATACATGGTAGAAGTATTTGCAAAAACTGTAGTAGATCATTTAGGAATTCTTTCTGATGAATAGTGACAGGTATCCAAAATAACACTGCCTTAAATAAATCATGAGTGGATTTTTGTCTCATGGAAAAGACAGAGAGAAACAGACATCCAGTTATCAGCAACTCATGATCTCTCTCCTCTCTGTTTTACCAACTTTATTGAATGGCTACTCTCATCTAGGCTGCCTCATGATACTTAATGGCTGCTGTAGCTCCAGTCATTAAATGAATATTCCAGGCAGCTAGAAGAAAGAAGCAAAAAAGAGCAAGAGGGCATTGTTCCTAGGAAAGTTCAATTCCTTTCAAGTCCTAACCAATGACTTCCACATATAAGTCATATCTGTAAAGGCAGCTAGGAAATACCACTTATAGCTGGGCAAATTGCCATCCCCTACAACACAGGGATGTCTTGCTTGCTAAGGAGGAAAGGGGAATGGGTATTGGGTACATACAGGAAAATCTCCACTATCCTTGATGAGTGTCCCCTCAACATCACTGTATTACAGAAGATTAGGATTGACTCTTAGAGGTAGAATCTCTTTGAAACTTGGTCTTTCAAGTCATCAGCTGTATGACAAATAACCACTCAGGACACCAGGCTATATATAAAAAAATAATGGCTGATTCACTGGTCAGATCATATATGGGGCTAAGCATATAATTAGTGTGTTAAAAGAAAATGTTGAACTGTTTGAATTACCCTTAAAAATCTTTTAATTTAGTTCTCAAGAAAGGGCATTTTCTCACCTGCCTTTTCCCATACTAAATGAAAATATGTGTGTTTTACCCATGAGGGTCACACTGTATCAAGTTATTCCCACTGTGAAAGCACTGGGGGCCTCCTGAGCCCCACCCCTGCAGCACCAGGTGAATCTCTCCCAGCTCACACTGACTCCTGGACCTGCCCAGAGTGAAGTGGAGAGTCACATTTGCATTTAAATCTCCTGTTGCATGTCATTTAATCTTTCCGGCACAGCACATAAACATAGTAATTCAATTCGGTAAGTGAAATTCCTGTATGCGAGTCCATCAAACATGTTGCTCTGATTGCTCATTTTTCAGTCTGATTAAATACTCCATTGTAAGTAGAAAGCTGCTAGCATGTGGTGAGTATGGAGGTGATAATTGGGCAAATTTCCAGACACACCGGCTCTAATTCTTTTTCTTTACATCTGCATTGTCCCTTGACTATCAAACAGTCCCCACTAAGTCTTTTGCTAATATTTGTCCTTCTTATAAGGGCCTCATGCCTCCCTCGTGGTGGCACTTTGGACATCTCATCAGGCAGGGGAGAAGAGATTATTTTTAGGGGACAAGCGTGTGCATCACCCTACACAAAATCAATCTGCTTGCTTCTATGGAAAGCTTGGACTTGAAGACATCTTGAGATTCTGGGTAGTTTTTCATTTCAGTTGCTTTTATATTTTGAAGAGAATATTGAACTGTTTCCACGGTGACATTTCATAATCACAGCATCTGGAGCAAAAAGTACCATGGTAGCTAAGCTAGAGAAAGAATACGTTCCTATGTAAATCACCAGGGATTCTGATGGTTTATCATCCATGCTCTGCCCCTGATACCCATGGACAGTCACCAGGACCTAAAAGACAGGAGACAAAAGCCCCAGGGAGCTTTTATGTCCTGGAAAACTCAGGCAATACTAGCAAATTACTTATATTTTTGAATAATCTTAAAATCAGACCTCTTTCTTCCCTTTCTTTTTTTTTTAACCTAGGAGAACTCACTTATGGAGCTTTATCATTTTCATTTCTGACCCTAGAACGGAGAGTAAAAAAGAAGTGAAGATGAAAAGAAAACCTGAATTTAAACATGATATGTTTTTGTCCCCGAAATATGCTCAAAAGTATAATTTGTCAGTCCAGGTACTGTGTGCTAAGTCACTTTAGTTGTGTCTGATTCTTTGTGACCCCATGGACTCTCACCTGCCAGGCTCCTCTGTTCATGGGATTTTCCAAGCAAGAATATTGGAATGGGTTGCTATGCCCTCCTCCAGGGGATCTTCCCAACCCAGGGATGGAACCTGCATCTCTTACGTCTCTTGCATTAGCAGGTAGATTCTTTACCACCAACGCCACCTGGGAAACTCTGTCAGTCCAGGTAAGGGCATGTAAAACGGTCAGGACAATGCTTAAAACTCCTGCTGAGTTCTCAGATTTTGGTCCTAGCTGTGCCAAAAATTGGCAATAATCTTGGGTAGAAGGAGATCTAGTCTCTCTGCCTATATACCTGTGCATGAAACAAGTAGCTTGGAATAACCCCTGTTATAAAACCTGTGTTCGAGGAAAGGAGAGTGTGTTCCATCCCATAGCTAAATGGGCTTCCCTGATAAAATAAAATGAGATGGACCTAGATATTATCGTACTAAGTAAGTTGAACAGAGAAAGATATATCGTATATCACTTACATGTGGAATCTAAAAAGATGATGCAAATGAACTAATTTGCAAAACAGAAGCACATTCACAGACTTCAAAAACAAATTTTTGGCTACCAAAGGGGACAGATGAGGGGAGGGGCAGCTTAGGAGTTTGGGAGTAACAGATACACACTTGCTGTTATTCAGTAGCTAAGTCCTGTCCAACTCTTTGTGACCCCATGGACTGCAGCTCGCCAGGCTTCCCTGTCCTTCACTCTCTCCTGGAGTCTGCTCAAACTCATGTCCATTGACATAACCAACAAGGACCTACTGTATAGCACAGGGAACTCAACTCAATATTCTGTGATGACCTATATGGGAAAATAATCTGAAAAAGAATAGATATATATAAATAACTGAACCACTTTGTATACACCTGAAAATAACACAACACTATAAATCAACTATACCCCAATATAAAATAGAAATTAAATGAAAAATAAACTAAAATGAAATGTTTCTCAAGTTTATTTGACCAAATATATATTATTTTACCCATCTGATTCCACATCTTGATTTTTTGTAGAAGTCAGTTGCTTATGGAATACAGTTTGACAAGCCCTTAAATTAACTAAAATGATAATTAAAGACCTTGGTGGGTTTAAAATATTGGCATTTTTATGACTTGGTAAATTCTAGTAAGTAGCACACTAAGCCAGTTATCATACTGTGATAATTGATGCTTATTATGATGACCTGCACATTTTTAAGATCCTAAAAGGTAGTCAGAACCAACAAAGTTAAGATTAAAATTATGTTCCTTATAGTTTAGGATGCCTTTTTATATCTGGGTCATTTAAAGATGATCTGCCCATGCTTGTGCATGTACTACTTTTAGTGACAATTTTAAACTGCATGTATTTATGGTTGCTCACACACAACCCATAGCTGATCCCCAGTCCAAGTCTAAACAGAACCCTTGCTGAATAGGGGAAAGGAAGCTAACATCCCACATCCTTCCAGTAAGTTCTCACATAGGGCAGTAATTAGAGGAATTGTGTTATATGAAAAGATTGTGGCTTGGCAATCAGTAGAGATGTAACAAGCAGGTTTGGCTCTGTGACCCTGTAAGTTACCTGTCTCAACCTCAGCTTCCCCAACTGTAAAATGGGAATAACAGTAGCTACCTCTTAGGGTTATATACCAAAGGGAAAGCATCCAGCCCAGAGGAGGAATTCACTAAATACCTTGGGTGGGTTTGGGCCTTTTTCCATGGACCTTCTCCAGGACAGGGCCTGTAGCTTCTAAACTGGGAGTCTGCCCAGCATCTACCACACAGTGGGCTGCCTTATGAATGAATTCGCTAAGCATAAAACTTAATTTTGAAATAAACTAGGTACTCTTATGTTGCTCTCTCCTGCTAAAGTCCATTAGCATAATAATTGGAAGCTTCTCCTTCCCCAGCAAACAAACTTGAGTTATCACTTCCCCCAGGAGGCTTTCCCTGGCCACACTCACCGATTCACATCCCTCTGTCAGCACTGGCTACTTCTCCCTTGGAGCACACATCACAATGGTGTCTCTGGCTGTCTCTCTCTCAATTCACAAATCTTTGGCTAATGTCTCTTCTCCCCCACAAGTCTGTACTCGGGGCACAGGCCATGGCTGCTCTTGTCTGTCGGTTTTACCTCCAGTACTTAGCACAGCATTTGGTCCACAGAACGTGGTCAATAAATATTTGAATGAATGAACAAATGCTCCCTTTCCACTTCTTACAAAGAGCTCTCTCCTTGCTGACTTTTTTCACTGAGGCTGAGCATCGTAAATATGCCGCAGCCAGAGCTCTGTCTGTTCCCTAGTCCCACGCAGGGACCGAAACAAGCCATGGCTGAAACGTACCATCCTGGGGCAATGGGTTAGGCCAGTTCTCAAGTGGCTCTGATGGGATGGAAGGAAACAGAGGAGGCCAAGTCAGCAACAGTCTCTGTGCCTTGGACCTTTTCTTGCTGCTGGTAATGTGCGGCTTATGCCTGGTTTGGCTCCATTTCCAGTCTGATGGTTAAGCCCCCAAACTTTGCAGACTTCATTTCCTGTGGGCTCCTGTTCACACCGGCTCTGACCCTCCTACACGGCTTCACCCTGTAGCATCTGTGACTTGACTGCCTGGCTTCTGACCCCCTCACTCCCCCAAAACCCCATGCCTCCTCTGTGCTGTATCTCCCAGCACTGGCTCTATTCCCAGTCCCCTCGACCTGCTGCCACCCACGGTTCAGCATGATGGAATGACTCGCTCAACAATATTTGCCTTTGGAAACGTCACCCACAGGCAAGATGTGCCTGGATTCAAATATCCAAACTGTATATCTCTGCTGCAAGGATTGAGCGATTGTGTTCTCCAAGGTTTTTCCAGACCCCAGCTGTGGTGTTATCAGCACAACTTTTGCGGTTGTGTCAGAGAATGTGACTGGCCTTGGTTTTATTCTCGAGGTCGTCCCCCCGACTTGAGGTTAGCCAACTGCCCTGTGTCCTGTATTCTCTTCCTCTAAATTTGAGCATGGAGGTCTTGGGAAGAGAGATTGCTAAATAAAGACCAGCGGTGATATTTACTTAACAGATGGTGACAGAACCCCAAGCTCTCTCTCCTTGAGCATTACTCCAGGAGAATTTTCTAGGTCTGATACAGCTGAGAAAGGATGAATTCAGTCACATTTGCTCCCTGGGCCTGTCTACAAAGAGCATGTTAAAAACTCATTATTCATTTTTAAAAATAGAGCCCCATGCAGTGAGTTCCACTGAGCAGCTCGTAGTGTGTGCAACAACATCGTGTTGGAAAGGAACCAGACTAGGTGTCTGGAGATTCACATTCTGCTTCCAGTTGGAAAAATTCCTTCATTTCCCTAGTCTTGTTTTCCTCATAGGTGTAACTGCCTCTAGGTTTCGGATTCCTTATTTTACTACGTGCCTAATACTATGCCTAGCTAAAAAAAAAAAAAAAAAAACATGGATGACAGTTTATCTAGGGCTTATGTGTGCCAGGTACTCATCTAAGCATTTTGAGGTATTCAACTATTTACTGTACAAACAAATAACTGAAACAGAAAGAGGAATTCAAGTCCTTAAGAGCAACTTTATTTTTTTAAAGACATTTCCTCTCATATTGCTAGTAAGTTACCATTGCTTGAACCTGTCTCTCATACTGTCCCTGCCATTTAATAATACAGCTATCTGCTTGAGTCCTAGTATAGCTACATTGGCGGGGGGTGGGGGTGCTCTTTGTTCTAATTCATTTTAGCTTTCCTAGAACCAGGCATAAATCCTAACAGATAAAACATAGTTAATAAATGTAAGGCAGGTGCATAGTCCAAACTGACTAAAACATAAGCTCCATGGGGGGGAGCAAGGTGATGACTTTGCCTCTTATGTTCTTCTACACGCCCCTGTGCTTAGAACTGAGCCTGGCAGTAGATGCTCAATAGCTCTATGAATGAATGAACGAGTGAGTCAATGAGGAAGTAAAAAACTATGAACAAATAGTAAAGAATCTACTGACAATGCCAACTTGACCCTGTTTAAAAGCACAAAGCCCCCTGAGAATCTATGGAACAACAGCAAAACTTGACACAAGGTAGGTCATGGGTTTTCATACCTGGGAGCCCAGGGAGCAGCAAGGGGCCTTCACATTGCGCAGTGCAGCAGTTTGTATTTAGTGAGATGGCTTGTGTGCATCCTCTTTAAGTAGAGTGATGATAAAGGAGAAATGGATCGCAAGCTGCTGCAAGGAATAAAAACTGGTATCTCTTCTCCTTGAATAAAGGCGTCTCATTGAGAGCTTAGATTCCTTTGACTATTAGAACGTCTGTGATCAGTCACTTCAGACAAGGCCCACATGCCTGTTTATCTGCTGGGTTTGCAAAGGAATCTGGGAAACACGGCTGCCACCACACAGATGTTATCTTTACCAGGCATTTTCAATTGTGGCAATTGCTACCGCTTCTAGCTCCTCCCTGCCCGGCCCCCTCTTTTTAATCTGCATCCTTTTATCTTTCTCATTTCACGTTTGTTTTCTGCTCTGTTTGGTTTGGATGCTAGAAATTGAAAACAAGCATCAAATGGTATTTTAGATCTGCACAGCCCAATCTTCTCCACCTGGCACCGACTTTCTCAGTACGACTCCTGGGGGTGGAGTGGGGACATTCAGGGGAGAGGGACTTTTGGGTTCAAGCAACTGATGGAACCAGAGACACCAGGAGTTGCTAGTTACAGTCCAGGCCACTAGAGCCTTTGGTGCTGTAACAGAAAGAAAAAAATCAAAAGACAGAAATTCCTAAAGCCTTGTCACATATTTGGAGTCTAGATTGTTGCTTCTGGGCTACTTTGTCAATTTTGGGAAATTTGTTTTTGACTAAGTTATCACCTTGAAATGAAGACGTTGAAAGAGCTTTAGTGGGGGATTAGCAGACAGGTTTCACTCTCAGCCATGATCTTCCTACTGACCTTGGAAAAGTCACCTCACTTGACTCTTCAGAATGGACTGTAACATATCTTATTTTGTATAGTTCTGAGATTTAGCAGTGCATGGCCCAATTGGCTATGGCAGGAGTGGGAAAGGGAGACAGGATAGAAATGAGATTTCTGATGAATGTCCCCATCTCCTTCAGGTCTCAAGACAGATGTCTGTTTCATAGAATGATGATGAATGATGATCATGTGAATGATGATCATAAGAGCGGCCATCACTAATTTCGGGATTCTCATTATTCTTTGGGCCATGCCCTGTGGTTAGTGCCTTATACTAATCCTATCACTTAATCCTTGCAATACTGGCATGAGGTGAGTACTCTTCTCATCTCCAAGATATCAATAAAGAGATGGGGTTTAAGAATGGTTCACAACTTGACTCCCCAAATTAGGTCAAGTTCCATGGTCATACCTGTACTTCTTCATATCAATTATCACAGATCATAACTACAGGAGTCCCTCCTTATGAATGGGGGATACATTCCAAGACCCCCATTGGCTGCCAGAAAGTGTGGAATGTGCCAAATTCTATATGCACTATGTTTTTCCTAATTATTGTACACACCAGTGATAAAGTTTTGGGCTTCCTGCGTGACTCAGATGGTAAAGAATGTGCCTGCAGTGTAGGAGACCTGAGTTCCATCCCTGGGTCAGGAAGATCCCCTGGAGGAGGGAATGACAACCAACTCCAGTACTCTTGCCTGAAGAATCCCAAGGACACAGTGGGACATGCTACAGTTCATGGGGTCACAAAAAGTCAGACATGACTGAGCACAAATGCAATGCACACAGTGATAAAGTTTAATTTATAAATTAGACACAGTAAGAGATTAACAACAATAATGTCAATAAACCAGAACAATTATAACAATATATTCTATAAAAAAGTTATGTGAATGTGATCTCTCTTTTGCTCTCTCTCTCAAAATATCTTATTGTACACATTTAATGCTTTTTTCATCTTAACTAAACACATATCACATACTGTGGCTGGAATTTTGCAGTTTGAGGTGCAACATGAAAAGTTGCATGGATTTCTTTTTCCTTCTTTACAATTTCACAATAGAAGATTCATTTTACTGTAGATCTTAACACCTTCAGTATATCCTTTTTTTTTTCATTTCTTATTAAGTCAAGAACCATTACTTTTTCACTTAAAGAAAGCACCTACAGCTTCTCTTTGGCATATACAAATTGCTAGCATCACTGTTCTTGCACTTTGGACCCATCATTAAGGAAAACAAGGGTGACCTGGATATAAGCACTGAGATACCAGGACAGTAGATCTGAAATTAGTCAGCTACTAAGCAACTCACAGGCAGGTTGCACTGGACAAAGGGATTATTCACATCCAAGACAGGACTGAGTACAGTGACTCAAGACTTCATCACAATACTCAGAATGGCAGGATATTTACAACTTCTAGATTATTTCTGGAATTCAATTTAATATTTTTGGACCACAGTTGACCACAAGTAACTGAAACCAGGGAAAGTGAAAACATAAGACATGAGAGGACAATTATATATTTGTGTGACTTTTTCCAGTGCCTGCTTTCCCATTCGATTATAAGCTCCACTCATGTCCAACTCTTTGTGACCCCATGGACTGTAGTCCACCAGGTTCCTCTGTCCATGGAATTCTCCAGGGTAGAACACTGACATGGGTAGCCATTTCCTTCTCCAGGTGATCTTCCCAACCCAGGGATCGAACCCAGGTCTCCTACATTGCAGGCTGATTCTTTACCTTCTGAGTCACTATGAAACTCCACTAGGGTACAGGCCATAACTGTTTGTTCACTGTTGTTTGCTAAGTAAAATGCACAGCACATAGCTAGGACTCCATAAACAATGACTGAATGAGTAGACTAGATTTACTCCCTGGCACTGCTATGGGGAGGACAGGTCCATTTGCAAAAGCTGGGTATCTGAGGTTATGAGGACACACATCAACTCCCAGTCCAGGCCACTGGTCAATCCTCAGAGCATTCTTATGGGTGGAGGTTATCAATAGTAATAAAAGCTCCAGAACCATGCAAGCCTCTGAAGTACAGGCACACATCATCCATGAGATGACAGGAAAATGACAGGGTGCTAGTTCCAAGACTAACTCAAAGAATAAAATCTGAGTTCCTAGAATGGTTCTGTAGAAAAATCACAGGCTTTGAAGTCAGAAAAAATCTAGATTTGAAACTTAGCTTGGCCATTTACAGCCATGGGGTGGTATGTTTCTCAGTTGGAATCCTTTTTTAAAACCTTAAAATGACCTGAAATATGGGAATAAGTCTCATCTTGGAAAGCTATATACTTGATAATCACCATCTTCTCAGCACTTACATTAATATAAGCTGGATGTAGGTCAACATTTTATGCACATTAACTCACTCACACCTCACAATTACTCTATGGCATGAATGCTACTATCTCCATTTTAAAGAGAAGGACATAGGATGTCAGATGGCCTGGGTGAGGGAAGAGGCAGGCAGAGGGTGTGAGCAGCTCCTTGCAGGAAACCACCCCCAGCAAGAAGCCCCTTGTGACTTCAGCACAGAACTATATGGTAACTAACTTTTAAACCAGGCACCCCCATGCTCTGCTCATCTCCAGCCCCAGCACACCTTTCAGATCTTTTAATCACACAATACCTTGCCTAATTTGTAGGTGTTTTTCATAGATCAAAGAAGTAGGAATGAAGAAGAAGTAATTAACAGATCACCAGATCTCTTCCCTAGCTTCCCCTCTAGTCATCTCCTGAACAAACTGTGTGGCCAACCTGTGTGAACAAGATAACATCCCGAGAAAGATCACAAGAAGTCTATGAGCTTCTACACTGTAGGGGATGCAGATGCCTCTGACCCTCTAGCTCAGCGATCAACTGAGATGACTTCCCTTCTTCCTTTTATTTATTTTTGGTTGTACTGGGTCTTCATTGCTGTGCAAACGTTTCTCTAGTTGTGGTGAGTGGGGGCACTCTTCATCACGATACACGTGCTTTTCACTGTGGTGGCTTCTCTTGTTGTGGAGCACAGGTTCTGTGGCACTTGGGCTTCAATAGTCACAGCTCTCAGGTTCCAGAGCACAGGCTCAATAATTGTGGCACATGGGTTTGGCTGCCCTGCAGCATATGGGGTCTTCCTGCAGGGCTCAAACCCATGTCTTGTACATGGGCAGGCAGACTCTTTACCACTGAGCCACGAGGGAAGAAGCCCTTCCCTCCTTTCTCTGAAAATGGTGATGGCTGAGCAGAGCCTTCAGAGGCAGTTTATGGAGGACACTGAGTCCCCCATGCCCCAGACTGCCGATATTCCGGCAATTGCCCAGCAATCTCAGGCAATTCTCCCCCCAACCCTCTACCTCCTGGCCTGCTCTCTCCAGACTGAGCCGGGCCAGGACTCAGATGCCTCCATTTGTAATTAGTCATTCTCAACTGATGACAAGTCAATGGTTGCAGTGAACTAGACCAGGCTGGGGCAAGAGACAGGAAAGAGCTTGACCCCTTGAACATGAGGGAGCCTGCAGAATTTCGCTCTATGCTCCAAACATGGCAGACCCATCCAGGCCTCAGACTTCTCAACACGGATGCCCACAAAGAAGAATTTTTGCTAATTTATTGAGCACCTGTAGCCTGCCAAGCAACTTACAGGCACTGTCACCAACCTTCACAATAACTGTGGAGCATTTACTGTGTTTTATCATTCCTAATTTATAGCTAAGGAAACACATAGAGAGGGGAGTGACTTACTTATGCTCATACAACTGGCAGTTCAGTTCAGTTCAGTCGCTCAGTCATGTCTGACTCTTTGTGACCCCATGAATCACAGCACGCCAGGCCTCCCTGTCCATCACCAACTCCCAGAGTTTACTCAAATTCATGTCCATCGAGTCGGTGATGCCATCCAGCCATCTCATCCTCTGTTGTCCCCTTCTCCTCCTGCCCCCAATTCCTCCCAGCACCAGGGTCTTTTCCAATGAGTCAGCTCTTCGCATGAGGTGGCCAAAGTATTAGAGTTTCAGCTTCAGCATCAGTCCTTCCAATGAACACCCAGGACTGATCTCCTTTAGGATGGACTGGTTGGATCTCCTAGCAGTCCAAGGGACTCTCAAGAGTCTTCTCCAACACCATAGCTCAAAAGCATCAATTTTTCAGTGCTCAGCATTCTTTACAGTCCAACTCTCACATCCATACATGACTACTGGAAAAACCATAGCCTTGACCAGACGGACCTTTGTTGGCAAAGTAATGTCTCTGCTTTTTAATATGCTGTCTAGGTTGGTCATCACTTTCCTTGAACTTTTAATTTCATGGCTGCAATACAGCTGGCAACTGAGTCACAATTTCAACCCATTTCATTCTGACTTCAAAGCCTGTTGCTTTCCTTGTGAATTCTTTTCCTTAAGAACTCCTATTCACCCATCAAAGCCCATGTTACAGTGTTATTTCCTTTGTGAAGCCCTCCCTCATCCTCATTCCTTCTGTTCACCTCACTCAGTTAGGGTTAGTCATTAAAAAAAAGACAGCTTTCTGATCCTGATTCTGATTAACAGCAACTTTCCTTTCTATTGACATTTATGAGTTTTGGTTTGTAAGTGGCAAGAAATGGGACTAGTTTGGTAACAGTGAAAGACTCCAGGGTCGCAGACTGTGGAGATCCAGGTCAGGAAAGAGTAACAGTGTGTGCTCCCCTCACCTCCTGTCACTCCTAGACCTCCTAATGATATCCTCAATGAGAAGAGGGCCTTAGGGTCCTCCATCCATGGGCCAGGCTGTTAAGACCACTTTGGGAATTAACATGCGAGATGAAATGTGATTACCTTCCCACATCTAGATGATCTTGGGTTTGCTTCTGATATTCTTATGCTATGATACAAGTTCAACTTCTTCACTCTACCATGGCTTAAAGAAAATCAAAGAAGAGTAAAGGGAATGAATGACAGCAAACTTCTGGAGGCAGTTTATCTGAGTCAGGTGAAGGTTGCCCAAGCAATCTTCTTGTAGACCTTGTAGTGTTTCCTCCTTTACGAACATTCTTTGACTTCCCTCAAAGTCACAGGGGCCATTCAACTTTCTTTCTCTTCCATGAAAGCCTGAATTCAGAAATGCTTCATAACCATATAGCCTGGGGCATAAATGACTGAGGATAGCAAAGCATGACTCACCCATAGGGAAGTTAATTGTCTCAGACACCAAAAGTTTAAAACAAAAGGAACAGTTGTAAGCATCAAACACAATGTTAAGAATATACTTTTAAGCAGAGGACAGGAGCTTTAAGGAAACCCTCCAATCTCTCTAAAATCACATAATTTGGGGAGGTAACCTATATACTAGCCCTATCCCAGAATCACCCTGAGTTCACAACTTAGTTCTCAGTCCTTGACATCTTGGTAGCAGCCTATGATTTACACAGCTTAAGGGCTGAAACTGATTTTGTTTCCATTCTTTCTCAGATTAAAACAACAATAAATTTTTCTATCCCTTTGGGCAAAAGGAGATCTGCCTTTCATAACATGTAGTTTAAATTTAGCACCTAGTAGCCATTAATTTGAAAATCATTGCCTGAGAGATATTTTCATCAAGCAGCTATATTTTTGTTTCACTCTGTCCCTTTAAACAGGGGGACCAGCTACTCATGCCCACAATGGTCTCATACTTCTCACAGGTAATATGCACAGTCTTCATCCAGAGACTGAAATATCTAGTCCCATGTAACAGTCAAAATTTCAAAGCAAAGTGTCTTCCCCTATCCAATTTATACACTATATAAGTATAAGGTTGTAAATGGTGGACAGGGACACAGATCATGGATGGTTTCTAATCTCTTTCCCCACCTTGTGCTTCAATCCTAGCTCCGTTTTGCTAACCAAGATTTCTGACTCTTTCTGGTTGAGAGTAAAGGGTGGAGTGAGCAGGAGGGAAGTTCTGACTGAATGGATGATACATGAGCTAGCATTGCACCCCCTGGGCCTGGGAGACGGTCACAGCTGACTGTTTTCTTCGGGGAGAGATGTTCAGAGAGTTTTTATTAATGCACGTCTGGCATCTACAGTTCCCATGAAGAGAGCTAATGTTCTGTTTTGCCTCATTACTTATAGCTCCTTGCTAATCCCTCGGAACCAGGCAGTACACCTCCACCCTCTTTGGGGTAAGCCCTTGTCACTACTGCAGGAGGTCCCCTAGGAGGTGGCTAAGGTGATCCATTCCAGTGTCTATCACCCATGGCGCACATTTGTCCCACTGGGACTGTTCAGGAGGCTTCTGCCCTGAGAATCTCTCTTCGGGAACACTGAGCTCCACCCCTGTGTCCTCTCTTTTGCTCTGCCAGTCAGCTTTTCAGGGATGATAACCAGTCTGCTTCCATGGTCCCCAACACCCCATCCCTCCATCTGTCACCCTCAAAGAAAGACAAAGATTCTTTCTGAACAGTCTTGTCTTAAAGCCCCTCTACCCAGGCTTCAGGTGAGGGACAGGCAGCTGCCCACACCTCCCCCATGCCAGACAAGCTCACAGAACATGAACATTTTCCTCCAAAACCCTCTCTCAGTCCCTCTGCTCTCTGTTTCTCAGCCTCTCTGCCTTTACAGGCTGAGGTGGGTGGTTAACTTGGGTGGTAAATGATTTATCTGCCATCTCCTTTTTTGCAAATCCTGTACAAGACGTACTTCAAAATGTAGCACCTATTTTCTTCATGTTTCAACCAAAACTGTGATAGGGAATTTGAATGTCCTGTTAAATCTGTTCTCTTCTCCATTTAACCCTCAGGATCATTTTTGAATACTGTTGCTTCATTTAACCTTGCTTTTCAGAAGGCATAGTTAAACTGACTATTTGTAAAGATGTACTATCTTCTCAAAGCATCTTAGCATCCGTGTTTCATTTTATCTCTTCTCTCATGTGACTGGTGGAATTCTCTGAGGTGGGCCTCTTTGTTTGCTTAAGTCAGGGGTCCCCAACCCCAGGGCCATGGACGGGGAGCTGTCCGTGGCCTATTAGAAACCAGGCCACACAGCAGGAGGTGAGTAGTGGGTGTACAAGCACACAAAGCTTCATCTGATTTACATCCACTACCCATCGCTGGCATTACCATCCTCCCACCCCGCCCCTGGTCCACGGAAAAACTGTCTTCCAAGAAACTGGCGCTTGATGCCATGATGGTTGGGGACCACTGTCTTAGGATTCATTTTTAGGGAGCAGTGCTGGGCTGTGCTAAGTCACTTCCGTCGTGTCCAATTCTGTGTGATCCCATGGACTGCAGCCCGCCAGGCTCCTCTGTCCATGAGCATTCTCCAGGCAAGAACACTGGAGTGGGTTGCCATGCCCTCCTCCAGGGTATCTTCCCAACCCAGGGATCGAACTGGTGTCTCTTACATTTAACCTGCATTGGCAGGCGGGTTCTTTACCACTAGTGCCACCAAATTCAAGGTAAAATTCAGGCCTCCTCATGCTTTCCACCAATGTTGATAATAAAAATACTTACCAAAAAAAAAAGTAACAGTGGTGAAAGTTTACTGCACATAGACACTGCTCTTAAGTGTAATAAATACAGAAGCCCAACCATTTATGCATAGATGATATTATGATGCCCATTTTACAGATGAGGAAACCACCACACAGAAAGCTTAAGTAACTTACTCATGGTCACAGAGTAAGTGGCAGAGGATTGGATTCAACCCTTAACCCTTAGTGAAAGAATGTTTCTGTCTTCTCATTGTCCACTTGACATTGAGCACTGTGATTTACATTTTCTAGCTTGATATCTCTATGTGATCAGAGGGGACAAGATGCCTTTCTTTCTTGAAAGACAGGAAGAAAGACAAGCGAACTGAGAAAAGACCGATGTGAGGTCATAGTGCTCAGGGAACAGAGCCCAAGTGAAACTCACTCTATTCTTCATCCAGTTTCCCCACCGTATTACATGGAGATATTCCTGAAAGGAATGAGAAGCGCTGCAAGGGACTTTTTCAACGATCTAGTCAGGTATTTTGCAAGTTAATGGAGAATCCTTGAAGGGCACAGAAGGAGCATGGAGTAAGAAAGCCTTACATGGGAAGGAAGGTCCTGCTCCAAGCTGAACTACAGATTCTACTTCATGTCTTCCACATCAGTTCCCACTTAGGTTTTGTTTGAATAAAGAGATGTGCTGCCTTTATTGTATATAAACAACCAGTATAGTCCAACCCCCAACTTGGTAGGTGGTGGATCTGAGGCCCGAAGGAAAGTAAGCGAAGTCATATAGTGAGTTCATACAAAGTCTGGAAAGCAGTCAGAACCCCAGTTTTCTTGCCCAGCACTTTCCCCCCTAGTCCCTAATGGTCCTCTGTTGGATCAACTTAATATACCCTAGAATCAGGCTGGGAACTGATATACAGGTAATGTGGCATGTAGCAATACCCTGGCAGTGAAACAAAGTGATTAAGTTTCAATTAATGACATATGCATATGTATGCCAGAAAGAAACACCCTGCCATGCATATGTATATATTATTAACTATGCAACATGCTTTCTTACATTTATATTTTCATAGCTTTTTATAGCATTAATTACTTCATTAAATAGAAGAGAAATGTAAGGGATGGCATAAACGGGCTTTACTGTTTACCTACTGCCAATAGATAATCAAGTGTTAAGTGGCATGGGGCTGTCTATGTGTCAATGAAACAACTTCTTTCAACCTTGAGTCTCTGACACTTGTCACATCCTTGATTTTCTACTGTGATTCTGCAGTCTGCTATGGTGTCAGGTGCTAAGAAGCCCTGGGTAACTGATGGTCTGTCCTACCATCAGGATGTGCAGAAGTATTGATCTTGGAGGTCAGAGAACTGAGTTATAACCACATCCTGGTTCCAGCTAGCTGTGTGACTATAGGTAATTCAATTTCTTCTCTAGTTTTTTTCTTTGCTTCAACCATAATGGAGCAAACGTTCTGGCAAAGAAATGAAAGAAGACAAAGAACAAAGAAGACAAGAAAGGTTGGATGAGGTCAGGAGTGAGGAGGAAAGAGAATCTAAGCCTAAAGATAACAGCGATTTGCCAATCTCCCCATACCCTCTTTTATTGCTCACCCCACCCACCCCCCACTAGAAGGAGCTGTTCACTGTTCTGCCCCTCTTTCTGTTCCCTAAATATGCCTGGTTTTCTCCTTCCTCTGAACATTTCCCACTCTGTGCCCTCTGCCTGGACCCCACTCCCACCCCTGTAACTTTAATTGGTCTTATTCCAAATAAATTTTCAGATCTCTCATAAGACGTGAGGTTAGATCCCTTGGTATATACCTCCTTTCCTGCTTCTCCTCTTATGAAAACACACAACAGCCCTTACTGTGATTATATATTCAATATTCAACTCTCTAGACCAAACTTCTGTGATGGCAAGAGCTATGTCTGCCCAGTTCTTGGCTGTATCCCCAGGGCCAAAGTGCTCAAATATTTATCAAATATTTATCGAAGGACTGGTTTCTGAACAGAGCAACATATGATATGATTCTGTTTATATGAAATTCTAAAAACTGCAAATTAACCTATGGGGACAGAAAACAGATCTGTGGCTGTCAGGAAACCAGGGGGGAGGAGAAGAGAGAGTGATTGCAAAGGGGCACCAGGAACCTTCAAGGAATAATAGATGCATTCATTGTCTTGATTGTGTGATGATCTCACAGCTGAATACAAGTACCAAAATCATTAAATTGTACAGTTTAAACATGTGCCTTTTATTCTCTATCAATCTATAACTCGATAAGGTGTAAAGATGCATAAACAAAATAAAATGCTATTACAGGAAAGAAAAAAAAAGGTTTGCTTAAGTCACTGAATGTTGCAGACAGCCAAAAACAAAAGTCAAAGCAAAAAATGGCCCTTAGATTAGGAAGTTTCAGGTATGGTGGGATCCCTGCTAAATCAGTAGATGGAAACCCAGTGGTGGTGAATGGGCATTACAGTCAGCTATTTTTATGCCTAATCACTCCCACAGGACAGGGCAGCCTTCCTCCAGCCCTGGTGGCCCCTCTATCAGCGTATTAATCTGATAAGGGCATTCAGTTTACAAGGAATAGAAATCACCCTGTGCTAGCTTAGGCAAGAAGAGGAAAATTATTATAAAGGTACAAGAATGTCTGAGAAAACCTGAGGCCAGAAATGTCCCTTCTAGTTACAAGAAAAAGCCTACAACAAAGGTCTGAAATGCTTGTAAGAAGCCAGGCCCAGGTCCGTGCTCTTCTCAGCACCTCGACTTCATCCTCTGTCTCTGCATATTTGATGTGGGGACTCCTCAGTTGACTCAAAAAACATAAGGTTGCCCCATGGGTCCCAGGTGGCTGCAGCCCACCAGCACAGATGAAGCTGTCATCTCAAATCACGATTCTAAATCACAGCTCTAACATTCTGGAAGAGAGACTGTGATTGGTCCAGCTGAGACATGGGGTCCACCCTGCCTGCTCAGCTTTGGCTGGTGAAGAAAGTCACTTGGATGACACATAACCACTTGAGACTAGCTTCTTGTCTGGGGGAAAAATGGAAGGACATTTTTAGAGAAAGGGAGTAGTGGTTTGAACAGGCATTCTAAAACTCTCCATTAAAAGTTATTGTTGGGATCAACCAGATACCCAGAGTGGGGATGAGAATCTCCCATTCACAGATAACAAATGAGAGCCCAGAATAGCCCATGTATCTTCCCAAAGCCTCATGGTGCAAGGCAGAGTGCAAAGCCCCTGGACGTTTGACTGTAAGCCCCACTACCCTTATTAAAACACCAGATGGTTTTTCTAAAGCAATCCTGTGCTCAAGGAGGATTCACAATCTCACTGGAACTCAAGTGTAAAGGAATGCAAGTAGCTTGAGGCATTATCCCAGCATTTTTGAGAGGAGAAAGTGGAGAGGAGGGGAGATGGATTTATCTTTTAGCCAGAACCAAAGCCTTAAGCTGAAGAATACCATACTAAATGGTGATATTTAAGTCATCCTTTGATGCATATGCATTTTCAAAGGGATATAGTCCATTCTGAAGCCCATGAACTACATTGCACAGATAATGATAAATGCACTCATTTTGAAACTAGCTGCTTCTTCGTTTTACCTCCAAGGTCTTAAAGGAGGTGAAAAGCATATTTGGTAAAGCTGCTATCAGACAGAATTCTCACTCCAGACACTTACAGCTTGATGAAAATGGAATATATCAGAACTCTACCAAGAAGACAAGTTTTAAAAACACTTAGTGCCTGTTTCAGGTGAAGCCTTCAAATCGAAGACGTACAAATTGTTCAGATGGTTGAGAAATAAACAACCACTTCTCATGTGCTCACTCAGGTGAACTAAACCTGGATATAACTTACCCAGATGCCATAGTGATTGATACAGGGGCCAGGAAACCAAGAATGGATCCCGGAGTGGCAAAGTGAACAAGCTTCTCTCAACCTGAACTCCAAGAATCAGATGTGCCCATTTTGTAATCCATTGGGTCAGGACACACTTTTCTCTCTCTCTCTCTTTTTTTTTTTTTTTTTTTTCACTTTTTGGCCATACTGTATAGCATGTGGGGTCTTTTTTTTTTTTTAATTGACATATAATTGCTTTAGAATATTGTGTTAGTTTTTGCTGTACAGCAAAGTGAATCAGCCATATGTATGCATACATCCCCTCCCTCTTGGGTCTCCCTCGTAGCCCCCATCCCACCCCATGAGGTCATCACAGAGCACTGAGCTGAGTTCCCTGTGCAGCTTCCTACTAGCTATCTATTTCACACATGGTAGTGTGTATATGTCAATCCTAATCTCCTAATTTGTCCCACAGTTTGCTTCCCCAGGCTTCCCTAGTAGCTCGGCTGGTAAAGAATCCATCTGCAATGCAGGAGACCCTGGTTCGATTCCTGGGTTGGGAAATTCCCCTGGAGAAGGGATAGGCTACCCACTCCAGTATTCTTGGGCTTCCCTGGTGGCTCAGATGTTAAAGAATCTGCCTGCAATGCAGGAGACCTGGGTTCAATCCCTGAGTCAGAAAGATTCCCCCGGAGACGGAAATGGCAACCCGCTCCAGTATTCTTGCCTGGAGAATATCATGGACAGAGGAGTCTGGTGAGCTGGCTATAGTCCATGTGATTGCAAAGAGTTGGACACGACTGAGTGACTAACACTTTCCCTTCCCCAATCCCTGTGTCCACATATCTTTTCTCTATGTCTGCATCTCTATTCCTGCCCTGGAAATAGGTTCATCTGTACTGTTCCCATGTGGGATCTTAGTTCGTGGACGAGAAATCGAATCCACATCCCCAGCAGTGGAAGCACAGAGTCATAATCACCGGACTTCCAGGGTAGTCCCTTGTACTTACCTAAGGCATAGTTCAACCCTACAAGCCTGGTGGTAGGAGACTGCATGTGAGATGACGGCTTTTCCTCTCAGAGATTTAATAATCAAATGGAAAAAGCAGGCATGGATGCAAACACAAAGTGCAGAGAAATGTATTCTCTTAAGAGGGATGGGTATACTTGAAGACTTCAGATCTTTCAGGCCTCAAACTGAATTCCCTCTTTTACACCCACCTAGAATTGTTTTCCTTTATCAGCAATGGCACTACTATCCCTTTAGTTGTTCAGATCACTGGAATTATCCTTGAATCTTCCCTCTCCTTCACCTGTCACATCAGCTGTAATCACACAATAAATTGAATTTTGCTTTCAAAATATATTTTGTAGCTGCCCACTTATATTCAACCCCTTCCAAGCCATCCTTTCATGCTGCCACCTTCTTTTATCTGCCAAGAACAGAGGTTTCTTTATATTACTGAGTGTATTTACATTTACTCCTTTCAAATCCATTCTGAATTCTACTTCTCAAGTGATCTTAAAAATGAAAATATGGGAATATTACTCTCTAAGAATATGATTTTAGATTGTTTCAATTGCCTTTAAAATCAAGACCCAAACCCTTTAGCCTGGAAAACCTCCAGTGACTGGCCCTGGTCCACACTTTCCTCTACAACCTCACCTCCTGCCACTCACTTCCTGGGTCTCCCTCCTCAGCCATCACATCGCTTTCAGTGTCCTGAGCAGGGCACAGTCTCTCTCACGTAAGGACACTTGAACAAGCTGTGTTCACTGGTTACAATATGGCACCACGACATCTGCTGCTTAGTTCCTGGATGAATCCAGGTTGGGTTTCCTGGTGTACATGGCTCCTGCAGAACACTCACTCCAGCTGTAAATTAATGATCTAACACCCTTTTCCACTAAATTGTTAATCCCAGGAGGACAGGGGTTATCTGTTTCATTTACTGTTGCATTTAACTTTCAACATGGTACCTGACACTCAACACAGATTCGTTGAATGGAGCCCAGGAGCTCAAATGAAGAGTCAGGAAAGTGAGCATAAGACCTAATTGTGAGGGGCTAGAGAAGACCAGCAAAAGCAAGAAGACCTGTGTCCCCAAAGCCTGCTTCCAAAGCCTCCTCTGTTCTCCTGCAGCTGCCCCTGGTGTGAGACCTCTTCTCGTCCACCCTGTCCCTCACCCCTGGCGCTATGAGGGCAAGGAAGGTGCTTTATTCATCTCTGGGTCTTCAGCCATTGGCACAGGGTCAGCCACACCTCTACAGAGTGGTTGTGCAAATGCCAACCAGCCTAGGTTCACTTGTGCTCCATTGGAAAACAGCATTCTCATCTCAACAATGGAGCATTTCTCACTCACACAAAGTCTACTGCAAGTGTAGTTGAGTCTCCGAGGCAGTGGCTCTCCACATCATGGCCAGGTACATGAGACAACTACTCCTGGGTCAACTCATGTTACCAAGTCAATATAGCAAGGGATAAGTAAGACTGACAGATGAAACTCTGCAAATAAATGTTCCCTTCCAGTACTTCCCTGGTGGCTCAGATAGTAAAGCATCTTCCTACAATGCGGGAGATCCGGGTTTGATCCCAGGGTTGGGAAGATCCTCTGGAGAAGGAAATGGCAACGCACTCCAGTACTGGAAAATCCTATGGATGGGGGAGTGTGGTAGGCTACAGTCCATGAGGTCTCAAAGAGTTGGACACAACTGAGCCCTTCACTTTCACTTTCACTTTCCAGGGACCTGTTTCCCTCCTCATGAGCCAAGGCAATTCACATGGCCATACCTAACACCAAAAAGACAAATTACATATGTATTTATGTATGTATGCATGTGCGTTTGTGTGTATGTATATATATATATATATATATATATATATATATACATACATGGCTGAGCACCAAAGAATTAATGCTTTTGAATGGTGGTGTTGGAGAAGACTCTTGAGAGTCTCTTGGACTGCAAGGAGATCAAACCAGTCAATCCTAAAGGAAATCAACTCTGAATATTCATTGGAAGAACTGATGCTGAAGCTGAAGCTCCAATAATTTGGCCACCTGATGTGAAGAGCCAATTCATTAAAAAAGACCCTGATGCTGGGAAAGATCGAAGGCAGGAGGAAAAGGGGAAGACAGAGGACAAGATGGTTGGATGGCATCAGTGACTCAATGGACATGAGTTTGAGCAAGCTCTGGGAGATGGTGAAGGACAGGGAAGCCTGGTGTGCTACACAGTTCATGGGGTCACAGTCAGACATGACTGAGCGACTGAACAACAATATATATATATATGTGTGTATATATATATATGTGTGTGTATATATATACATATAAATTATATATCCTGAAGTAGGAAGTGGCAACCCATTCCACTATTCTTGCCTGGAGAATCCCATAGACAGAGAAGCCTGAAGGCTATATAGTCCATGAGGTTGCAAAGAGTTGGACATGGCTGGGTGACTGAACACACATGCACAAATTATATGTATATAAATTATATGTGTGTTTATAAATACATATGTGTATATACATACACACATGTATTACATGTGTATTTATATATATGTATATAATTTTCTCCATTTATTTAGAAACAGATTAAATAGGTATAAGCAAGCAGTATATACTAACACCTGCTCCAATCCTGAACAAATAAGCATTTCAATTAAAAAAAAAAAAAACAATAGAGAGCATGAGTGGTCCTTGCTGTGGAATGGATGCAGAACTCCTGGTAAGGAATGCCATTTTAACTCCAGTGTCCCAGGATCTCCAGTTCTGAATGATGCCTGGTCACTGCAGGAAATTAGAATTCCAGCATTCTGGCCTTGTCCTAACCTCTTCTTCTCTGGATCCACTGCCTTCCTCACCTACTCACTCTCAATGGTCATCACCTAGACCTCAGAAGCTCCTATCATTTCCAATCCACCAAAAGCTTAACTCCAACTCTATTTACACCTTCCAAAATTTCTAACTCATTTCCTGAACTCCCTGTCTTCAGCAATCTTTGATTCTACCTGATTTTCAATACAGTAGTCCCCAAATCTTTCTACTGTCCTTAGTCCCTTGACCTATGGCCTCACTCACCTCCTTATCCAGCTTAAATTGTATGATTAGTCATTATAATTATTTTCTTTTTACAACCCTTCCTTCCCTTCCCCAGGTTCTGAACTCCCAAATGCATACCCTTTCATCACATTTGCTTTCCTAAAGTACAATCCCAGGCAAATTTAGCTCTTCAGCTACTCAGGGACAGAACTTGTAGAAGAGAGGCCACAAAACAGCCCAGCCACAATTACTGATTTTCCTTTAAACTCGCAATCACTAAGTAAGTTCTTAAAGCTGCCATCATACTACATTTCCCCTGGACATTCTCCTTCCCACTCTCCTGGATAATTATTCCACGCTTTCTCATTTCTTCTCAAACCCCCAGCACCTTCTGCATCTTCTGACTTGCTTCCCACTTGACAAAAATGAAGTGTTCAGAAAAGAACATCACGGTCCTCTCACCCACGCAAGGACTTACTCCAGCAAGTCTGCCCTCCCTCGCCTGCATCATCCCCCCTGCCCCCTTTCCTGTCGGATCCATCAGCACACAGACATGCCACTGTGACTCCCATCTTCCCCTTTGTCAACAGCACCCTTTTTCTCTCATTCTCCTTACAGCAGCATTTCCTGGAAGGTGTGCCTAAATTCAGTCTTCAATTTCTCTCCTTCCGTTTTCTGTCCAAACCACACCAGGTTTCCTTCCTCTCAAACACCTGGGACAACCTCTTCTCTTCAAGGTGAAGAACGACCTTTGCATTGGTCCACTAGGCATGTCTCAGTCCTAATCTTACTCTTTCCCACCAGCAGCTTTTGATACAGGAGTTCATTCTGTTCTCCTTGCAAAAACACTTTCTCTACTTGGTTTCTAGGATGCCACACTCACCTGGTTTTCTCCCACGGATGCTTTCTGTTGCCTCTTTGGCTGGATCATCTGCATCTCCCTGACATCTGAATGTTGAAATGCTCCAGGGCTCACTCCCCAAATGATCTCATCCCATTGCCTTGCTTTAAACACCATCCCTCTGCAGTTGTATGCTTATCCTCAGCCTGGATTTCTCCCACAAACTCCAGATTCACATAGTTAACTTCCTGCCTGACATCTCCACCTGAATGTTTAATAGGCATTTTAAATTAAACATATGTCTAAAAATGAGCTCATGAAATTCTCCCCATTCCTCCCCAAACATGCTTTATTAATGGCAATTCCCTCCTTCCAGTTGCTCTGGTATAGTCCTGGACTCCTCTCTCATTCCCCACTTCCAGCCTTCTTGCAAATCTTATTTGTTCTACCTTCAAAATATACCGAGAATTCAATTACTTTCCCTCTGCCAAACCCTCTGCTAACATTCTGATCCAAGCCATTATATCAGAGTTTGTGCTGATTATTTCAATAGTTTCCTAACTGATGAGCTTCTGCCCTGGTCGCCCCTTTAGCCTACTTTCAACACACAAACACAGCCAATGTCACTCAGGGCTCTCCCTTCACTCTGGCTTCCCGTGTTAATCAAAATAAAAACCCAAGTGCTTATTTTGGCTCGCACAGCCATGCATGGGCTGGATCCCACTTCCCCTTTAACCTCATATCTTAATCCTTTCCCCTTCATTCTCTCCAGGTCAGCCACATCACCTTCCTTGCTGAACCCAACATTCCAGGTGTTACCCCCACTCTGAGCCCTTTCACTTTCCTTGTTTTAGATGCTTCCTCCTGGATATCTACATGGCTGGCTTCATCACTTCCTTTGGGTTTTTACTCAAAAGACATCTTCATAGTAAGACCTTCCTTGGCCACTCTCTAAAATTTTATCCTCCTCACACCCAAACTTTATATGCCCTTACCTGCAGGAATTTTGATCCTTAAAATGCATCAGTATCTAAAATGCTCTAACCTATACAAAATTATCTTGTTCACTGCCTCCTCTACTATGGCGTAAGTTTCATGAAGGCAGGAATATTCACCTATACTGTTGACTGTTGTTTTCCCAGAGGCTAAAACAGTGTCTGGCACAAATGAGACTCTCAATGTCTATCTGTTACATGAATAAATCCTTCTCAGGAACATTTTTTATTACTGTTACCAGGCAGAATGTATACTAGAAGCACAGGCTGGCCGAGTGGAAAGAATGCTGCCCTAGAAGTCTGGGAGACTAGGAATTTAGTTACTATTCTCTTGTTAACTTGCTCTGCATCCGTAGGCAAATTGTTTCCACTGTGCAGATTTTTATGTTCTTATCTGTAAATTAAGTGGAGTAGACTCAATGATTCGCTGTGTTCCACTCAGCTCATGAGACAGAAGAATGTGAAGATCGAACTGAGAGGAAAGTTGTTGGTAGCGTGGATTTAGTGAGAGAATGTATGCTCTCAGAATTTCCAGTCTTTTGGGTCTAAGGTTTAGAGTAGGCATTGTACTAATGTTAAAAATACATTTGAGGCGACTTTTAAGAATCTACTCTGTAACTCAGGGAACACAGTTTCTGTCCCTGGTCAGCGAAATTAGGATCCCACGTGCACTGGGGCAACTAAGCCCAAACACCAGAACGACTGAGCCCACACATCACGACTAGAGTCTGAAAGCTCCAACAAAAGTTCCCTCATGATACAACAAAGATCCTGCATATTGTAACTAAGACCCAACATAATCAAATAAATAAATATTTTTTAAAGTTCCTTTGAATTTTATTCCCTGGTTTGTTTCTTCAGCTGAGTGCATGCACTGACCAATTTGGAAATCCCAAGCCACCCAACTTGAGCCTTGGATCTTGGGTAGCTCTTTACATAGCTAAGCCTTTGGTTCTCTTAATTCAGCAAAGAAGCTGATCAACAGAAGAGTTAGAATTCAAACTAGGGCTCTGGAATTTCCACCATATCACCCCACCAGGCTGCCTCTCTTCCACATGGGTGGAGGTAGTGGTTTTCAACATGAACCATGATTCACTTGCCACAGGGCCCATCTCAACAGGGAAAAGCAAGTGAATCCCATCTATTTAACACAGCGTGCTGTCATTTTTGAGTCTTGAACTGATCACCTCAAAGGACCTTGGCAGTTATTATTTCCTCAAAGAAAGAAACCAAGGTTCAGTAAAAACACTGTGGCATGCTGTTTTCATAAGCATTCCACAAAAATTCACTGATGGCCAGTAATGCAAACTGATTAAGAGTCTGGGTTTCTCAGTCCCCTCTCTCACTGCATGACCTTCAACATGAGGTATCACTGCTTTGAATCTCTGCTTCTGATGGCAGACTTGATAGTCACTCACGACACCTGTCTCTCTTCCTTAGACCTTAACTTTGTCAATCACCTACCTAGCGGTTGTGTTTGCATCCTGAATATCTTTAGACTCCACCCATTCTGTCCTTCCTCTCTTGGATTAGTGCTTAGTTGCTAAGTCGCGTCTGACTCTTTGCAACCCCATGGACTGGGGCCCACCAGGCTCCTCTGTCCATGGAATTATCCAGGCAAGAATACAGGAGCGGGTTGCCATTCCCTTCTCCAGGATTACAGTCTACTATAAATATGGTGATTCTACTTTCTTATTTAGCTTTCCCTTGCCCTGGGACTGAAGTCCCAGAGTCTAAATAAAGACTGCAAAGGGTATCCCCTAAGCTCATCAGTCTTTCTTCTGGTCTTTCCTCATCTCTCTGTCTGGAATGTTCTTCCTCCTCACTGGTTCACTGCTCTTCATGCTTCAGGTCTCTGTTTCAATATTTTTTTCTCAGGGAAACCTTCTCTGAAAAAAACCTTCAGGTTTCTCAGGGAAACCTTCAGGTTACATTTCCTCCTTGTACACTCTCATAAAACCTTCTGTTTTACTTCTGTAGCAATTCTCACAAATATAATTAAATATACACTTTTCTGTAATTGATTCTTCAATTTGATTCACCCTTTAGATGGCAACATCTACTAAGCCAGGAATCCATGAATAGCTTATTTACCATGGCATACTCAATATACCCAACATCCAGCACACAGTAGGTCTTCAATTTATTCTTGAATAAATGAAGGGATAAAATGAAGGTGATACCATTTCTTTCATGTAATTATTAAGATTTGATGAGTTAAAACCATCAAAATGCACTTAGCACAATGCAGGTACCTAATCAGTGGGTTGTAGCTATAACTTGACTAGCAATGCAAACACTATCAATAAGTTGCATGGTTAAGACTAAATACTGGGATACCAAGGAAAGGGAGAAAGTCATCAGGATAAAAAGTATTTGGAAAAATCTATTTTCTCTGTTCTCCTTTGCTTATTTGAGGGCTTGGTGCTCAGGTACTAAGTGTGCTGCCCAGATCAACATCTAATCCATGCTCCTTCTTCTCACCAGGGACCCCCAATGCTATTCCACAATCCGTTTTTCCATCCCTAACTGGAAGCCCATTTCTGACCCAACAGTGGATCCTCTGAGCCCACTCTGCTTATGCTCCCAGAGAGAATTTCTTGTACTTCAACTGGAGCCTGCTAAGTCACTTCAGTTGTGTCCAACTCTGTTCGACCCCATAGACGGCACCCACCAGGCTCCCCTGTCTCTGGGATTCTCCAGGCAAGAACACTGGAGTGGGTTGCCATTTCCTTCTCCAATGCATGAAAGTGAAAAGTGAAACTGAAGTCACTCAGTTGTGTCTGACTCCTAGTGACCCCATGGACTGCAGCCCACCAGGCTCCTCCGTCCATGGGATTGTCCAGGCAAGGGTACTAGAGTGGGTTGCCATTGCCTTCTCCATCAACTGAAGCCTATGAAAAACCAAATCTCTCCATTTCTTCTCCCCTGTCTTTGGTTCCCAGAGTCTACCCTCTCACCTGTCTCTGAGGGCATTTTTTTCCCATTCTCTAAAGCAGACACCTGCTGCATATCTCCTAATCAACCCTGCAATCAAGGGTTTTCTTTCCCCTTTCTCTGTTTTTCCTGCTGAATCTTTTTTCTCTTCATTCTTCTTTCTTTCTCTTCTTGTTTTCTCTTTTTTCATTAACTTTTATGATGAAAAATCTTAAATACAAATGTAGGAAGAATAATTGAATGAACGTCCACATAACCATCACCTAATTACAACAGTGATGATCCATGATTGATTTGCCTCATCAATAGACACCCAATACACATCCATACTGGATTATTTTGAAGCAAATCCCAGATATTATTCCATACATATATATTTCAGTATATTTTCATAAAGAGCTATTATAAAAACAACCACCATGTCTTCATCACATATAAAATGTCAACAGTAGTTTTTTGTTTTTTTTTTTAAATCAGGGCTCAAATACCCATATGATTTTAAACTGGTTTTTATTGTTTATTCAATTCATGATCCAAACAAGGTCCAAATATTTTTTTTTACTGATATGCCTATTGAGTTTTATGTGATCTATAGGTTTTTGTTTCCCTCTTTTTTGTTTTCCTTGAAAAGTATTTGTTGAAGAAACAGGTAATTTGTTCTGAAGAGATTATCATAGTCCAAACTTTTGCTTATTGTGTCTCATGTATGTTCTCTTAAATCTTTAATTTGTCTTCCACCATTGGACACTTCTTTAGTGATAAACATGTTCAGTACTTCCTCACTCAACCCTCAATAAAAGCAATACAAATGCATTCATGGTAAACACACAAGCCATGATCTCATTTCTCAGAATGTACATATGTGAATGTCTATGACTATGTACAAGCAATGCAGAAACAAAATGGCCACAGAAATGTTGATGGCAGTCTCTCAGTAGGGAAGGGTTTTAGGTGAGTTGAACTTTTTCATCCCTGTGTGTTAACATTTGTTATGATGAGTACATATTTACGTAAACATAACATGGCTGTTTTTTGAAACGGGGGAAACAGAAAAAAATCCTAACTCTCCCACTTCCTCTCTGTTCCTGCTCTACACTGCTATTTCATAAGTTCACTCTTTTGAATGACTGGCAGAAATTCACTGATTTTACATATTTTCATTAACTCAAAAATATTTCTGAATATTTACTAAATACCAGATGCAATGATTTGAAGCTCTGGGTTTCCCTAAGCAACTGTACTAAAAAGTAAACCTGAACAGGTTAACACAGTCCTTTAAATGTAGCTCTAGTTGCTCATGGTCAGTTCACGGTAAAGTCCAAATGTTACATTATAAAACATAAGGGCTTTCCTGGTCTGGTCCCTGTGTAACTCACCAGGGCTCACCTTTTGCCACTCCAACTGGAGTATTTTGAATACTCCACTTCCTTGAGGACTCACCATGATCTCTCTTGGCTCTCATAGAATTGCTCATGCTGATCTTTCTGGCAGGAAAACTGTCTCCATTTTTTACCAACTCTCATCCCCATTTCAAAGAGCTGGCTCTGATATATTCTGCAGCCTTTAAAATGCAGTTCAGATGTCACCTCCTCTAGGAAGTATTCCATAATATGGTCTCAACACGTCTGGAGCATGCTTCAATCATAGAAACGATGAGTTCCACATTATATGCTATTGGTTTGTAAATGTAAGCCAGACTGTGAGTTCCTGGAGGGCAGGGAACCATGTATTAGCTCATTTCCTCAGATGTTCACACCACGCCATGACACAGTACACACTCAATAAATAGATTTGAATGAATGAATGAGACATCACTTATTCTGCTGAAATTACTTTCATAAGATTCCCTATTGCACTACTTATCACTGAATCCAGTGGCTCCCTCTGACCCCAATTCTCTTCCTTATCCAGAGCCTTTAATACCATTGTTCACCTTTTCCTTCTCAGAAATCCTCTTTTCCTTGGCTTCCATAACAACATATTTTTCTTATACTCTTCTAGTTCCTGGAATCTCTCCTTGCTTTCCTTCAGCATATCTACTTCCGTAGCCCCTAGAATATTGATAGGTTCCAAGGTTTGGTCTGCTGACTTTGTCTTTCTTCATGCCACGTCCCCCCTTGGAAACCTTAGCAGCTCCTATAGCTCTCTACTCACTCATCCCTCTTCCAAGTAGATGCTACCCAGGTTCTGAGATTTGCCCTGACTTCTGATCCTGAATCCTGACTTGTCTTGCTCAAGGTCAAATTTCCATAAAGACATACTGCAGGAGACTACGCCCAAGTGTCTAAAGAATCTCTCATCTTCCTTGGCAACTTCTCCCTCACCTCCCAGCATGCACACACATGCACACATCCACATATACTCACAACCTTCTCTACTTCTTTCTACAGTTCTTACCTTGGTTATCATTCCCATACTTCTACTACACTTGGCTCAAAGCACTAACATATAATTTTTCTCTTTTCTTTTTCTAACTTTACATTCAGTAAACTGAAAATATTTGCTGAATCTGTCTTGATAAAGTTGAATATCACAACACCTTTTTTGTACAAAAAATTGATATGAAGCACTTCAACCACATAAAATTCAGAAAATATTGCAACAAACATTCCCGCTGTACCAGAGTCAGGGTTTCTCTCCCCACCTCCAAAACATAAAATGTTCTAATTACTGCTGAAGCAACAGTCTGCCATCCAATTTCCTTACCCCTCCCTAATGTAACTGCCAGCCTGAAGTTGCTTTATATTATTCCTGTACAATGCAATTAAATAAAGGCAAAAGGAAGACATTTATTAAGCTTGAAAAATAAAAAAGCTGTACATGAAAGAAAGTATATTCACAATAGCCTACTTGGTTCAGAAATGGATGGTATTTATATAATCACAGTACAAACATGTATTGGGGGGGATAAGAAGTGACGAGTGGTAGAGAAGTTGTATAAAAACTAAATTCTCACTTAACACTTCCTTTTTACATCCTCTTCCATGGCCCTAATTCTGTAACTCACTGAATTAATTCCAATTGCAATGACTTCCTAACTGGCTCCCACCTAGGTCTCCTGGATATCTCCCTAAAGCACAGTATGGTCTGTATCATTTCTCCTGCTCAAAAGCCTCCAATGGTTCCCATTAGACCTGTCCTGAATAATCTGTCTTTGCTCTATCCTTTCATAGCATCTCCCTCTAAACCAGGCGTTCTCAATCTCAGCACTACTGACACTGAGGGCCAGTTCATTCTTTGCTGTGGGAGGCTGTTCTGTGCACTACAGAATGCGGAGCAGTACCCTTATCTTCTATCCCAGGTGCCAGGAACAACCTTCCCCTGCAAGCGCATGCACCTGTTTGTGCTCCGTTGTGCCTCTGTCACCCCATGGACTGCCAGGCTCCTCTCTGTGGGATTTCTCAGCAAGAATACAGGATTTCCTTCTCCAGAGGATCTTCCACACCCAGGGATCAAACTCGTGTCTCCTGCATTGCAGGTGGATTCTTTACCACTGAGCCAACTGAGAAGGCCCTTCCCCAAATAGTGACAATCAAAAAATGTCTCCAGACATTTTGCCAAATGTTCCCCAGAAAGCAAAACTGTCCCACTCCATGACCCCTGCTCACTACCCAGTGAACTACTGATTTAAGCCGTGAACCTCACCCTCATATTTAACACCCCCATATGGGCTTCCCTGATAGTGCAGTTGGTAAAGAATCTGCCTGCAGTGCAAGAGACCCCAGTTTGATTCCTGGGTAGGGAAGATCCACTGGAGAAGGGATAGGCTACCCACTCCAGTATTCTTGGGCTTCCCTTGTGGCTCAGCCGGTGAAGAATCCACCTGCAATGCAGGAGATCTGGGTTCGATCCCTGGGTTGGGAAGATCCCCTGGAGAAGCGAAAGGCTACCCACTCTAACATTTTGGCCTAGAGAATTACATGGACTGTATATTCCATGGGATCCATGGGAACGACTTTCACGTTTCACTTTACGAATCCTAGATTCACGCTATAAGGAACTGTTTGCTGTTCCTTGAATTCCCACCTTGTGATTGGTACCAAAGCTGGAATCGAATTCCTGGAGGCTGAGTTTTATGTTGGCTAAAATCTGTTTTTCGTGGCTGCAAGAATTAAAGTTCAGAAAAATAAAGCTATTTACTTCAAGTGGAGATGGTACAGCCTGATAAAGAGAAAACAGCTTAAATATTTCCTTCTTAGAAACTCCCTTAGAAGTGGGTGGTGAAACTCACTAAGAAACAAGATTGGAGAATGTGAGGTTGTGAGAAGGAAGAGGCTAGGAGGATTTGAGGCATTGATAATAATAGCTAAAACTAGCATATTTACCATGTGTCAGACTCTCTGTTACACTTACTAGTCTCAAAACAAACTCTGATGTCCATATTATCTTCACTGCTTTACAGATGAAAAAAACTACAGCCAAAGGAATTAAATGATTTTCTAAGGTCTCACAGTTAGTGATGAACAGAACTGGGATTCAAACACAGAAACTTTTGCTCTATAATCTGTGGTCTTGCCCTTTATATCCTATTCTCTCTTATGAAGAAATGCATTCCTGAGCTAAGCTTTTTCAGCCTAAAGTAAAAGGGATCTTGGCCTGGGTGGGCCTCCGTGCTACAGTTTAGGGCATTCAGAACCAATCCTCACACCTTTTTCCAAGTCTGCAGGGTTAAATATGACAAAGATACATTTTGAGGCTAAGTTCTAGAAGGTTTGGTTAGCATCAGGTAGCCTTGACTGTCTAGTCCCTCCACTGCCCTCAAGCTATGAGTGAGTGAGTCTTCTCTATAAGGCTCCAAAGATTCCTCTGTGAACCTTCACTGTCTTCCTGCACTGACCTCGGACCTTCCTGTCCCCTCACTGGAATGTTATCTCCCAGGACCAAAGGCTTCACAGACATCTTCATGCCTGCTCCAAATTCCTCATTTTATTTTTCTCAAAAAAAAAAAAAAACAGGATAGAAATAATTTTTCTCATTCTACATATCCAGTACAGTGCTGGCCCAAATAAGATGCCAATAATTCACGGCTAACCAGGAACGTATATTGAAGGTCAAGTGTTTTCTCATTTAATCCTCACGCCATCCCTCTTAGATATTGTTATCCCCATTTTACGCATAAGAAAAGGTTAGCTCAGTGAGCTAAAGTAACTTGCCCAAGGTCACACAGTAATAAGCCTTGAAGCTGACCTACAAATCCAAGCATTCTGAGTCCAGAGCTCATGTTCTAAATATTAGTTGGGCAAATACATAGTTAATAATCATGTGGGCTAGCTTTTGGCAAGCTTAGCTCTGACATCTACTGTTTTAGGCTAAATTCTGAGCCATCTTCATAGTCCTCCAGAAATAATGCCAGTTATACTGCTCATGCCTGAGATCTTCCAGCACTGGGAAACCTAGAGACTACGCTTCCCCAGTCGGCTCCTGGAGGCTCTCATCTTTAGCACTTAATCCTGGGCCAAGTCTTTCTACCTCTTGTGGTGATGTCATAGCACCTAGCTGCAACTTGACCTTCCCCTGGGAGAGGTGGCTGCAGAGTGTTGAGAGAAGAGGCCCTTGGGGGGCTGGTGCAGGGATGGCAGATCACGAGGGACCGGTAGGTTTTCAAGGGCGCAAAGGAGGTTATTTCCATTGGGGGGCACGGAAATCAGGAGCTGGGGGACAATAGGAGGAAGGAGTGCTCTGTGGCAGAAGGACTCCTTGACACTTTATGTGTTATTTATTTATTTATTTTGTGTGTATATATTCACAGCTGCCCCAAACTAGAAATACTCAGATGTCCTGCAATAGATGAATAATTAAACAAATTATGGAGACAGCACCCTCAGATTGAAGGCAGGAGGAGAAGGGAATGACAGAAGACGAGATGGTTGGATGGCATCACTGACTCAATGGACATGAGTTGAGCAAGCTCTGGGAGATGGTGAAAGACAGGAAAGCCTGGCGTGTGCAGTCCACGGGGTCACAAAGAGTTGGACACAACTGAACAACAACAATCCTCAGACTTGCCAGGGTGGTCACTACCTACAGAGGGCCCTTCTTGGTTTAGAGGACATCTACGTCCATTGAGACAAGGGGGCTGGAGTGGATGACTTCACACATCCCCATTCTATATAACTGTCCCTCAGATTCTTTCCACAAAGCAGCAGCCCCCTTTACATTGTCTGATTTCTGGACTCAGGGAAACAGAGAAAGTGGGGGCCTCCCACAGAGTAGCTCCTCATGAATACCTCCTGACACTTTAATGTGAAAGAGTTTAGGAAGAAAGTAAGTGTGTTCTTGGCCGGCTCTCCCTCCATAACTTTCCAGCCATGATTTGCAGTGTTCTGTCCACTGTCACAGACATAGCCAGAGCCACAGCTCAGCAAGTACAGGGCAGAGAAAGTAAAACCATCACAAAGGTAGATGGTTCCCTGAGCCAAGTGGGGAGACTATGGAGACAAAGGCCTGGTGTCTGACATCTAGGAGAACCTAGGCACTGGGCCACAGATCTTAACTGCTTCTGCCTCTCAAACTGCCTGCCCTATCAAAGGCTTTTGCAGAAACCCAGAGTCTGTGTGCATGTTCAGTCACTAAATTGTGTCTAACTCTTTGCAACCCCCTGGACTATAGCCCATCAGGCTGCTTTATCCATGGGGTTTCCCAGGCAAGAATACTGGAATGGGTTGCCATCTCCTTCTCCAGGGGATCTTCCTGACCCAGGGATCAAACCCGCATCTCTTTTATCTCCTACACTGCAGGCAGACTCTTCACTGTTGAGCCACCAGGGAAGACCAGCTCGTGACAAATGTGCTGTGTTGTGCTTAGCAGCTCAGTCAAATCTCACTCTTTGTGACCCCATGGACTGCAGCCCACTAGGCTCCTCTGTCTATGGGGATTCTCCAAGCAAGAATACTGAAGTGGGTCGCCATGCCTTTCTCCAGGGGATCTTCCCAACCCAGGGATTGAACCCAGGTCTCCCACATCTCAGGAGGATGCTTTACCGTCTAAGCCACCAGGGAAAAGTGAAAGTCTCTCAGTCATGTCCGACTCTTTGCGACCCCAGGGACTGTAGCCTGCTAGACTCCCCTGTCCATGGAATTCTCCAAGTCAGAATACTGGAGTGGGTAGCTGTTCCCTTCTCCAGTGAACTTTCCCAACTAGGGATTGAACTCAGGTCTCCTGCACTGCAGGCAGATTCGTTACCTTCTGAGACACTAGGGAAGCCCAAGAACACTGAAGTGTATACACAGTCCCTTCTCCAGCAGATCTTCCTGACCCAGGAATCGAACCAGAGTCTCCTGCAGTGCTGGTGGATTCTTTACCAGCTTAACCACCAGGGAAGCCCAGCGATAAATACTGCAAATAAATAAATAAAGCAAAGTATGAGAGACAAAAACCCTGGAAGGAGGTAGGCTGGCATTTTAGAACTTTTGCTAAAGTAAAGACTTTAGGAGAGAGGCCTGAATGACACGAGGGAGGAAGCAATGTAGATTTCTGCAGCTGGAGCTTTAGGGCAGAAAGAAGAGCTGGTCTAAGTCCTGAGTCAGGATGGTGTTTATGCAAAGAACAGCCAGAGGGCCAATGTGACTGGCTTAGCATGAACAAGGGAAGAAGGACTGAATAAACAGCCAGCAGCCAGTGTTTGTATTTTCTTCTAAGTATGATGTGAAGTTCCTGGGCTTTTTAGAGCTAGAGACTGCTAAAAGTTTCATTTGGGCTGTTATACAAAGAACTGATTATAATGCCATGGTTGGGGCAGGGGATGGGGGAAGGAAAGAAAGAGGGAAAATAAAAGTTGGTGAAGATTGTCATAGGTCAGACAAGAGATGTGGGGGGATGAATGATCTGGGGTGGAAAGGTGGTTGAAAGTGGTTGGTTTCTAGCTGTATTTTGAAAGTAAAGCTCACAGAACTCAGTAATGGGTCGGCTATGGAGTACTCAGCTTGATGACTGGATAAATGAAGGGATCACTGAGGGAGCTGGGAGGAACGAGAGGAAGAACAGGCTGGGGTGGAGGTGGGGGTAGTTCAAATCAGAAGTGTGTTTGTTCCTGATAGCCAAATGTTTTGAGAATGTGGGGAAGTGACACAGCCTTTAAGAGGAGGCTGGCAAACTGAACTACAAGAGAAGATTCCAGAAGTAGACTGCAACCACGTGGAAGGCCCCAGAGCCAGGAGGAATCCGGACTCCAACCTCCAGGAATCACATTTTACCCCTCCCTACAATCATGGCAATAATTCATTAATCCTCAAGCCAGCTCCATGGAACAGCTCCTCTTACTGTGCCCATTTCACAGACAAGATGCTGAGACAAAAAATTGAAATGGCTCATCCAAACTCATGCATCCGATGAGGATGCTCTGAGGGCGTGGCTCTCTGGCCTGTGGACACAGCCCCCAGGAGGGCCATGGAAAGCTCTGTGCTCTGGATACCTGTTCCTGTGAGCAGTGCCCAGGCAGCCTTTCTGGAACTCAGACTGGTTTGGAGGAGTAACTAGTGCCTCCAATCTCCACAGTAATGATGGCTCTGTGTAGGAGCTTCCCCGTGGAATAGACCTTTTTTTATTTTTAAGGCATTGATCCTGCCCCAGGGTGTTTTCCAGAACTTGCACTGCTCCCTAATTACCTAGTAATGCTGAGGGCTTATGAAAATGCTGTCATTTGTGGGAGAAGGGGAGGGAAGAATGAAAGAAGAGGGGGTGAAAAAGACAGAAAATGCTGTTAAACCTGGCAGAGCTCCAGGGTGGGTAATTACATTCTTCGGGGTGGTACTCTTGCCACACACAGCCTGCGGAGTATTTTGGGAGCCTTCTGCAGGAATTGTGCTAATAACATGGAAAATATTATCATTATTAGTTTTTTTTTCCTATGTCTTTTAAAATGGGGCCTTTCAAAAGCCACAGAGGCACCCTCTCTCTGATTGCATTTTTCCCAATTTGTTAGCTGTCAGCGATCTATTCTCAGATCATAAATTTGATGGCTTCTCCCACCCTTGAATTGTTTTGCACTAGAAGCCCAAAACATTCAAGCCAGAAGAGACCTTAGCATCCCCCTCATGTTTTACAGATGGAGATGTGAGCCCATGGAGGGGAAGGGCCAGGCTGATGCCACCCCAGGAAACGGGGCAGAGAACATGGGTCTCCCCGGCCTCCTCCCTCGTCTTTTTCTTCCTCTGTGAGTCTCTGCTGTCAAATGCATCAAATGCAGTATGTCAGAGCCAAAACAATAGGCAGCCATCACGTGAGGGACTCTTGCCATTTTACAGATGAGCAAACAGAGGCCCAGAGAGGAGATGAACTTGTCCCCCAAGTTGACGCTGGGGCTGGTGGCTGCCTTCCACTGAACCAGAACTGGCACTCGGTAGCCTGTGGGCCAGATCAAACCCAGAGACACTTTCCTCTATTCTGTTTTTCCTGCTCAATGCAATTAAGTTATACTTAATATTGTTAAAAAGCAAACAAAAACAAAAAAGCAAATTTAGGGTTGCCAGGGGAAGGGATAATTAGGGAATTTAGGAAGGTCATGTACACACTGCTATATTCAAAATAAATAACCAACAAGGACCTACTGTATAGCACGTGGAACTCTACTCAATGGTATGTGCCAGCCTGGGTGGGAGCGGGATTTGGGGGAGAATGGATACATGTATATGTATGGCTGAGTCCCTTCTCTTTCCACCTGAAACTACCACAACACTGTTCATCAGTTATATTCCAATACAAAAAAAGTTTAAAGTTTGGGGAAAAGAAAGAACTATCAACAAAACCTACTAAAAAAGAATTAAAAAACAAACAACAACAACAACAAAGAATAACCCCCACAAAATCCATTTTTCTGTTCTCTCTTTAAAATGAAAATCAGATCTGTCCACACTGGGCCTACACTTCCTTATGGCAGCTGTCAGCTGCCTCCAAGCCCTGCAACCACCTCTGTTCACAGCCTAGGCCCTGTTCTCTCTGCTCTCACAGCCTTCTCCCCAACTCAGAGGCTCACTTCACTCATCTCCCTGCTTGGCCCAAAGAGGCATTTGAATGTGAAACCCCTGCCCAACTCGATTCTCTTCGGTTTGTGGTATAAGGCCAAAGCCAAATATATAAATTTGAGGCTATTTTGGCCACATGGTGGTGGAATTTACAGCATGCCAAAGAAATGAACCAGGATAGGTCAGAACTGACTTGGGGGTGGTGGCCGTGCTGTCTCTGGGGCACTATCTGAGCAGCATTAGGAGACCTCCACAGGCCTGTCAGCTGGACGCCCTCCATGAGATATGTGTCCATTTGGACTTTTCAGGACACCCATCTTCAGGGATCCCATTTTAAAATGTGAAAAGCCTTGAAAGAAGATGACTGTAGTTTTTCTTCGATGTGATGTAACAGAGAGGGAGGCTAGAACGGGCTGCTGGTGTCGAATGCTTGGTGTGCTAGTTGTTACATGTCCTTAAGAAAGGTGTTTCAACGTCAGGACTACTGATGCTTTGGACCAGGTCATTCTTTGTGGTGGGGGCTGTCCTGGGTATCATAGGATGTTCAACAGCATCCTTGGCCTCTACACACCAGATGTCAGTCATACCTCCCCAGTTGTGAGAACCGAAAACATCTCTTGACATTGCCAAATATTCCCGGGGTGGAGGCAGGTGGGGGGAATGGGAGATCACTGTCCATTGATAGCTATTGTCTTAAGCTAACCATCTAGCCACCCTGAACCTTACTTAATCTGTCAAACAGGTTCTAATTCCTGTCCTTGTGGGGTTGTTGGGAGGATGAAATGAGATGAAGGATATACAAATGCTGTGTCAATCACAGTTTATCAGGTATCTGTAGGGATGGGTTGCCATCACTCATGACAGATTATGAACAGTCAAGTATTCCAGACTGATATCAGAGATGGCAAATAAGATTGGGAGCTACAGAAGAACAGTATAAAACAATTAATGAAGGATATAGAGCATTAGAACATGCCACTTAGGGATGTATGATATGTAGCCCTAACCTCTGAGGCTGAGATATAAGAAAAGCAACTCCCACCAGCAGTCAGTCTCTTCTTCCTCACATTCATTCCTGGTCATATAACTATCACACTAGTAAAAAACATCCCACGGTTCTCCATGGCTGCCAGAAATTCAGCAGCTTCCAAATGCTGACCCTGCTCTCTCTGAAGTCTCACATTTCCCTACCTTCTCTTTCTAGTCTGTACCACTGGCTCCAGGCTCATGGAGCATATGGTGTCCTCAACCGCCCTCTGCCCCTGCAGGTGCTTTTTCCTTGGTTTGAGGTCTTCCCTCAGCCCTCACTTTCTGCCTATCATCTCCTCCTTACCAGCTCAGCATTTCTGAAGCCCCGCCGGCTCCCCACTGACAGACATATTGGTCACTTCCTCCCTCGCTCCCCCGTGTGGAGTTTACATCTCTATTAGAGCACACTCATGGCCACCTTGGATGAAAATTGGCTGGATTCCTCTGTATTCCTCTTCCACCACATTCACCTGACTTGAGGCAGAGTCTGTGTCTGATTCCTTTCCATAACCCCTTCACCTGACTCCCTATTGGACACAGAGAAAGTTCTCCATCAACATTTGAGTTAGAAATAGGATAAAGAGTTGACCCTAAATGTAATTTGACCTAGATGCCCAAGCTTGAGATATGTAAGCTCCAGCTTTATCTGATGACTGAATAATTATGTATTTAATAGGCCAAGGAGAGCTGCTTGACCATATTTGAGCAGGGCCATGACACAGTTAGAGCTATATTTTAGGAAAATCCATTTGACTATATGATTTATAATGGTCATCGAAAATGCATCATTTTGACTCCTTTAAGTTCCTCTGCCCCAAAGTAAGCAAAACAAGCCTTACCCATTACAGGTAGATGTTGAGGTTTTGCTAATTAAACCTTGCAAAGGGCTTTGAGATCTTGCTCGGAAAGGTGACAGAAGTGTGACGCTTTCGGTGACAGCCTAATTATTATTATCACCAAGCACGAAGCTCAGAAGAACTCAAAAGATCCCCAGATACCATTCAAAATAGTAAGAGACAAAAAAATGCAATTGGAGAAATTTTAAGATGGAATCCTCGCATCACAGACTCTTCCTGTTGTCAGAAACCTTAGAGGGCTCCCGATCTGTTCTCACACTTTCCCGAGCTGAGAATGACACTACTTCTATGCCCCTGCCCAGTTCTTCCTGCTTTTGGAGTCTGAGGGTTAACAGCTCGGGCCTGATGGTAGTGTTTCCTGTGTTCAAATCCCAATCTTTTCCCTGTTGACAGTGAAACCAGGGTAAATGACTAGGCCTCAGTTTCTTTACCTATAAAATGGGGATTTGATCACCGGCCACAGGCATTACTGCGCGCAAGTGCATGCCACACTGCTTAGTAGGGTACCTTGCTGTTGTTTAGTTGTTAAGCTGTGTCTGACTCTTTTGTGACCCCACAGACTGTAGCATTCCAGGCTCCTCTGTCCGTGGGATTCTCCAAGCAAGAATACTGGAGTGGGTTGCCCTGTGTCCTCCTCTGGGAGATCTTCCTGACTCAGGGATCAAACCCACATCTCTTATGTCTCCTGCATGGCAGGCGGGTTCTTTACCACTGAGCCACCAGGGAAGCCCAGCATGGGACCTGGCCCATGGGAAAGAATAAACATTAGCTATCAAATCACTTGAGCTAATTAATATATGTGAAAGTGCAGAGGAAATCATAAAGCATCCAACGTCTAAGTGGTTCCTAGTTTAGGGGCTCCATGGAATAGTCAGATATTTCTTGCAAATCCCAGCCCTTGTAGCTGTCCTGTGTGTGTATGTGATTATGTAATCTTGGTGAGGGAAGAGAGGAGGTTTTTGATAAAATGGCCTAGTCAAGTGGCAAAGCAAAACCAGGTTCAAAGTCTATTATTCTCTCCTGTTCTAACCGAGGAAAAAATGTGGTTTCCTTTTCTTGGATTTTCAACTGTTTGGGTGGGAGTTCTGACCAGAACAGTGGGCAAATTGCCCAGAGCATTCAAGTTCATAGGTCAAAGTGTATGCTGGTGCTGAAGGTCCGGATTCCATCTTAACAAATCTGTGTCTTTATGATTTAATCCCTGGAGCCTTGTTTGTTTCTTTTTTTCATGGACACTTCCCAGGGCTGGTGTAAGGAGAGAGTGAGGTAACCCTGTGAAGTCGCTTCAGAAACTGTCAAGTGCTCTGTGACTGCTCAGACAACTGCTATGCAAACTGCCCTGAACACAGCTGTCTTCTTTAGGGACTGCTTCGGCAGAAGCCCCTGTGCAGCAGGGTCTAGGGAGTTCCAGTTTACTCTAGACATGACCAACATCCAGAGATCACTGAAAGAAGCCTGGCTCCTCTCACTAGAATCCCTGCAAAATGACTCATGTAATTGCTCTGTGTAAGTATCCTTAGCCTTTATTGTACACCCACAAGATTCGGATGCTGTAGACTCCTGTGGAATGCAGAGGAAGGGGGAAGGGAGCTCATTTAAAATGCAGAGGATTGAAGAGACCACCAATCCCACTCGTAAAGGCAGCAGGGACCACTGAATGCCCCAGTCAAGACACCTGCCAATCATTCCAGACCCTCAAGTCTGTCTTTCTAGCATTCCTCCCAGCCTGGGGGCGGGGGTGGGGGGGGAGCCTCTTTCCTTTAAAGTTCCTAGCAGGGCTTTCTAGGGTCTTCCCCTCAGGAATTAGTTGTAGGAATAATTGGGCCAGTGGAGTGCAGAAGATATATCCAGCACAGCTCTTGCACTCCTAGAAAAGTGACCTAGATCAAGCAGCGGGTGGATGCAGGACTACTGTGGGGACCCCCTGCCACCTACTGACTTACAGTTGAACCCACATTCCCAGTCGCTTCTGCTGGCTGGGGGGCTGGGGGAGGGGGGGCAGAGAGAGCTGAGGAAGGCGGGGGAGGGTGAAGGGGACTGGTAGGGCTGTCCCTTTCGGGAGCAAGCTCCAGGTATCACACCCCCTCACCCGCCCACCCACCCATCAGCACACCCAGCCAGGAGGCTAAGGTGAGGATGGGGAGGCAGGGGGCCCTGGGGAGAGGAGGTCAGCTGCGGATCCGGGGAGCTGGCTTGCTGGTGGGTATTAGCATAGAGCTGGCTGCTTGTGTGAGAGTGAGGGGGAGAGCGAGGGAGCAAGGGAGGGAGCGAGAGGCAGGCGGCGAGGAGAGCAGAGCAGAGCAGAGGGGGAGCGGCGCTCAGCTCGCGGGAGGACAGGCTTCTCTTTTCCGTGCTCAGTTAATCTGGCTGTCAGTCGGTGTTAACGCTGCAGTTTAAGCGCTCCGATTCCAAGGGAAACAGACAAACCTCGCAGAAGGCAGGCAGGAAGCAAGCGAGGAAGGAAGGGACGGCAGAAGGAAAAGAATCAGCAGAAGAGAGAGAGGAATAAAGGGAAGGGGGGGAAACACCAAATCTATGATTGGACCTGGGCTTCTTTTTCGCCAATGCAAAAAGGAATATGCAGCACATTTTTGCCTTCTTCTGCACCGGTTTCCTAGGCGCGGTAGTAGGTGCCAATTTCCCCAACAATATCCAGATCGGTGAGTGAGAAGGGCAGCCTGGGGTGGGACTTCATGGGTCTGGCCAGTTTTTTGAGGGGGAGGGGGTCTGTGATCTCCCCCACCCCCACTGTGGGCTGTTGTGCTCGGCTATCTACCCCACGCTGTCCAGCAGCGAGGTGAAGGCTTGGGCGACGGTGTGGGGAGGGGGCTTCTCTGGATGGGATACGGGGCAGGGGCAGAGAAGGAAAGTGTGCTCTGTCTCTCTCTCTCTCTCACACACACACAGACACACACACACACACAGGTCCTCACACACCACTCACACTCTAGGCATGAGCATGTGAAATGGAGGAACCACTGCTTTGGAGAAAAAAAAAATCAGTCTCTCACAAGGAAAGAGGTGGTAGGTGTTTAAAGAGTTAACTCCATGGCTTGGTAGATGGTGCCTGATTTCATTTATTTATATAAATATGTGTGATGTGTGTATTTATGTGTATGATTATGTATTAAATATACACATTTATATTTGAGAGAGGCAGTGATTTCTCCTCTGTGGGAGGGGAAAGAGACCCTCTAAAAGAAGGAGTGAAGGATGCTGGGTTCATTGCATCCACTAAAATAATCCTAAAAAGCCACTCCCCACCCCAGGTGAAGGGGGCTCTCTCTCCCTCTCTGGACTCTCCTCGCTGCCTCTGTCTGCTGTCTGCCATGCTGGGCTGAGGGTTCCCGCTCCTCCAATTCTGGAACTTCCTAGCCTGTTTTTCTCCCCCTACTCCTTCAATCGCCCACTCCTCTTAGATTTTCTGTCCACGAGATGGTCTGTTTTTTACACACACACACACAAACACACATCCACATGTCCTTCTCCCCTCCTCTTAGCTCTCCCCATCACTGAGCTCCAACCTCGCAACTTGGAGGCAGGCTTCAACATGATGCCGCATGCTTTTTTTTGTTCCCCATTTCCCTTTCCTGGTTGTCATGCTTTTCAAAGAGGACCCCCATCCTCCCTGAATTTATGGGACAGCGGACAGATACTGCTTCTCCCAATAATAATGGGTGAAAGCCAAACAAACAGGAGCAGTAACACCAATAATGACGCGTGTCCACAAGGGCTCGGGATTTCAGTATGACCAGCATCTCAGGGCTGTTTGTGTCCCGGAATCCAGCAAACTGCTCTGCTTGAACGCATCTTTCTGGGTCTGTGTTGTTTACTCTCCCCAGATAGGGGCAAGGCTCCACTAGGGAAAGTTCCCATTCCTAGGAGTTTGTGTTCCTTGTGAGCATGTGTGTTTGTGGGGCAGTGTGCTGAAGGTGGTCTTTTGTCGGGCACACATGTGCTGCTGTACTCTTTTGGCCTCTCCAGTGGGCTGGCTCTGAGGATAGCTGGAATAGCCGCGGAGCAACTTGCTTTGTTTCCTGACACCTGTTAAGCTATATCCTGAAGTGTGTCTGTGTATGTGTATTAGTGCCTTAGACCTTAGACGCAAAACAAAACTTCCTCCCTCCGGAGACACTTCTCTTACAGCCCAGCCTATAGCCACCTACCTCCCCACCCCCACCCACTCTCCTTCATTCATTGCAGGGGAGGAGGGAGACTGGGAAGTGTCTGGGGTGTGGTCATCTTGGGGGGGAGGGTGGAGCATCAGAATCAAGAAGGAATTTTTTGTTTTTACTCTTTAAAATGGAGGCATATGACCATGGGTAAATCATTTGCTCTTACGAGTGGCATTCTTTATGCTGGTACTTATGTCTTACCCATACTTTGCTGATTGGAAATACTTGTCTTAAGATATGTGGACTTGCTTTCTCCAAGTGCATCTGTGTATACTGCCATGGATTAATAAATGCACGAGACGTTTTGTGTACATATCTATGGTATGCTCATTTATGTATCTCTGCAGATTTTTCATCATATTTAGCCTCAATTTGATTTCAACTGATTGAACCATTGTTTTTGTTTTCACATAAAAAGGTTGAAATGTTAAGTTAGAGAACACACACTGAAAATATCACTGTCACCAGACAGTACTTCATTCTACTTGCACTATCTCTAACAAAAGCCTTACAATTGATTTACTGGTTGTTAAAAACAAACACACATTTCTACTGTATAAGAAGTTAGAAATGCATCATATTGGGATTGGAATTCCCGAGGAATCTGAGATAAACTTCTATGTAAACACTCACTATAGTTCAGTCTCTGGAAACTGCTGATTTCAATTCATAAAAACGCATTTTAATTTATTTACATGTCGACCGTAAATACCGTAAATACGAAGGTAAGGTGTGTACTCATGTTGCTTGGAACAGGAGCCCCACCAGGCACCTCTGGTTCTGCTTTTTGCTAGAATAGAATGCTAGCATCCTCTGGACATTCCTAAGCCCCCACATCTTCCAAGTCCAAGGTGTTACCATGCAAATACACACAATGGCAACCCCTTATGTAACAAGTCACTCCTGGGATCATGAGTGATGAAAGAAGCAGCAAACACTCTGTTCAGATAATCAAGAGTTTTCCAGAGGAAATGAATAAACTATAGGGGACTGGCAGACAGGTCTTGCCAGGTCAAAGACTACAAGGGTCAAAGTCAAAGAAAGGGTTATAGCACTGGAGAAGCTCACAGGATCCCAGGGCTAGAGTTCACTCTGCAACACGCATTAATACTACTTCCTTTATGGCTCTCTAATGAGAAATGGGTCTGATACAGGAAAAATTAGACACAGCTAGGGTTTACACGCATACAAGAGCATAGGCTGCCTAAGTGGTATGCTTGAGAGACAGGAAGAAGAGAAACTCCACAATTCTGTTTTCTCTGACCTGAACTGAGTTGAGGGGTGAACAATCAAATCTTTGGGCAGGACGACAGATAATTAGAGGCTTTATCAATAAAAGCTCACCTGTAGAAGTTGAAGCCCCAGGGTCCAGTTGAGTCTATGCGAATTCTGATCCCCAGAATCAGTCAACAACTACTGACTCTGACCTGGGGAGAAGAAATGGGCCCATCTGAGGTGGGCTGTTGAGGAATCAAACTTATCTCTAGCCCAGATACCATGTTGCATTTTCTTTCTCTGCAGGGGGATTATTTCCAAACCAGCAGTCACAGGAACATGCCGCTTTTAGATTTGCTTTGTCACAACTCACAGAGCCCCCGAAGTTGCTCCCCCAGATTGATATTGTGAACATCAGCGACAGCTTTGAGATGACCTACAGATGTAAGTAAATGCTTCTATTTCTGAGATTTCTTTCTGTGATCGATCATTAAAGGGAGGGCCTGTACATAGCAGGTGGTGTTGCAAAAACATTGAGTTGTCATCCCTTGTCTTAAGAGAAAGTACTCCAAGAAAAACGTCCAGGGCCTTTTGAGTGATTCTGTTCATTGATACTTGAGATCCTGCAGTGCTTCATGGAATGGGTTTGAATTCTCGCTGTCAGCTAACTTTGAATGCCAGCCTGGTGGGTACTGGGGTTGACTGCATCTCCCCTAAATTCACACAGGTTTTCTGGTTCACTGGAGAGTTTCATAATAGAAAACTTCTGAGATGCGTAGAATGAAAAGTTCTGACTTGGAGAATGTGGTTTACAATACTTATGTCCTTCCTGTGCTCAGTAAAAAGAAAATGCCGCTAGATAAGGAAGGATACCTGAGGTGTCTATTTTGTTTCCCATTTTTAGAAAGGACCAATAATTATTTAAAAATTTGAAGCCTACATTATTTCCAAAGTGTTTTGAAGTGACTGATGGCTTACATAGTTTTGGGATGGCGTTTGAGCACAAAAAAGAACAGAGGTGACCTCAAGAAGGAGAAAGTGAAAGTGAAGTTGTTCAGTTCTGTCTGACTCTTTGGGACCCCTTGGACTGTAGCCCACCAAGCTCCTCTGTCCATGGGATTCTCCAGGCAAGAATACTGGAGTGGGTTGTCATTTCCTTCTCCAGAGGATCTTCCCCACCCTGGCATCGAACCCAGGTCTCCTGCATTGCGGGCAGATGCTTTACCCTCTGAGCCACTAGGGAAGCCCAAGAAGGAGAAAGGAGAGATGAATTTCAGCCATCTGAACTGAATGCATTGTAAAATGTGGGCAACAAACACAATTCTGAGTTTTTCTTGACTACCGGGTGAAAAGGAAACCTCTATGATGGCATGACTGCCATTTTAAGACAGGTGAGGGCATCAACTTTAATCAGTAGTGACATTTTCCCTCCAGGGATTAAGCTCACATGGGAACTGATGACATAAAAGTATAAACTGAATGGGCAAGAACAACTTAAAACTGGATTAAATTGGCACTGTAGGCTCTGGGTGCCACTATAGCCTTGGTAGCTTGTGCTAAGCTGTGGATGGCAGAAGGCATGTACCATATTCCCTCCGTCTCTTTGCCACAGTTCCCCTCTTGACAAGCTCTCAGTGATTTGAACTGAACATGCCTTGAAGGCTCAGAGAATTCGGCATTCTCCCTATTCCTAAGAACACTCAAAAGACAATGTATATGGAGATTCCAAGAATTTTAATTATTAATCCAACAACTGGAATTATTATTATAATTACTCTAATTACCCAGCCATAAAGAATGAAAGAATGCCATTTGCAGAAATATGGAAGGACCTAGAGATTATATTAAGTGAAATCAGAGAAAGACAATCATATGATATCACATATATGTGGAATCTAAATAAATTATGTAAATGAACTTACTTAGACAAGAGAAACAGACCTACAGACATAGAAAACAAACCTATGGTTACAAAAGGGGAAAGTGGGCGGAGGGTGATAAATGAGGAGTTTGGGATTAACAGATACACACGACCATATATAAAATGGATAAGCAACCAGGATCTATTGTATAGCCCAGGGAACTGTATTCAGTATCTTGTATTAATCTATAATGGGAAAGAACTTGGAAAATTATATATATATATATATATATATATATATATAAATACAGCTTCCCTGGTGGTTCAGTGGTAAAGAAGCTGCCTGCTAATGCAGGAGACACAGGAGATGCATGTTCGATCCCTTGGTTGGGAAGATCCCCTGGAGGAGGGCATGGCAACCTGCTCCAGTATTCTTGCTGGGAACATCCCATGGACAGAGGAGCCTGGTGGGCTACAGTCCATGGGGTCACAAAGAGTCGGACCTGACTAAGTGACTGACCACACATACACATGAAGTATATGTATATATGTTTGTGTGTGTCTGTGTATATATATATATGAATCACTTTGCCTTACACCTGAAACATTGTAAAGCAACAATACTTCAATCAAAAATGTTATCATTATTTCAGATTTCATTTACTGAGGACTTACTGTATGCCAACAACTATTTTATGGACAATTATAATAACATTCTTTACATTTATTGAGCATCTACTATGGCCCAGTAATGTATTAATCACTTTTCATGTGTTGGTTTATTTAAGTTACTTTATTTAATCCTCACAGGATCCCTACAGTGCTCTATATTATTAATATCTTCCTTTTAGAGAAGCTGAAACTAAGGCTGCAACAGGTTATACAACTTGCCCAGGGTCACCTAAAAAGTAAATGGTGGTCTTGTGAGCCCAAGGTCCTTGTTCCTGGACACTGTGATAGACACAGGTCGCATAGTAACTGGATCCATTTTACTGAGATTACCCAAGAAACAAAAGGGAGCATTCCGAGTCTTTACAAGCAGTGACCTGATAAAGCTCCTAAGGAGGAAACTTTAAAAAGCTTCAGATTGTAGCTACGGTTTTGCACAGGAGTGACTTGCTGAATAAATAAAACAGCAATTGTACATTTTGGTAATGTTGAAGTTGAAAATCTTGTCAACTGTGTTACTCATTATCCTTGAAAAAGAGCTGCAGTTTAATTGGTGAATTGTAGTTCTGTGAAACCATCTCCCTGGAAAGCTAAAATAATATTGAATAGGTATTTGGTTATTAGACAACCTCTCATTTCTTTCAATATGGATTAAAGGAGAATTTTTAAGGGGAAGATTGAGGTGTGGTCATCAATGTATCTAAGAACCACCAGATATTATGCATAACCTTCTGCATGTATGTGCCTATGCTTATTTATTCGCTGGATAGAGGCTCCATAGCTTTTGTCATTCTCTCAAAAGGGTCCATTACTCTAGAAGGACTACAAGCTTAGGGAATTTGGAAGAATCCATGGCTGGCATGTGTATTCACTCACACTGCTGAGAACTATCTCTAGCAGAGCTTGGTGGAAAGAGATGTTAACTGTTATTCTAGTGTCAAGATGTTGACTGACAGGACAACATAATACAAGATAAAAATTGGAGGAATGTTCTAAGGCAAAAGGTGATGCTTCTGTACTGTTATCTTAACTACCTAAGACTTGATCTCTAATAGGGTTGCTGTCCATTTACTAAGAGGATTGAAATGTGATCAGGGTATTATCCACTGTGGTTAGTGAACCTGAATCGACTAGATCTGGGTTCTTCAACTTGATTCCTGCCATATAACAGAACAGAGCACAGGTTTCTATGAATTTGGTCATTCTTTAAATGTTATGAACTGATACAGTCATTGGAAAAACAGAGATGATAAAAGATTTTTGTTTTCGGTGGTTTGCAGTTCAGTGGGGACACTGCTCAGGGGATTGCCTGAGAAACAGTAATGCTATTTTGTTCTTAGACCTTTAGTTTCTTCTCTTTAGTTCTGGGAACTGAGATGGTACTAGGCAACTGGGGTGGTCATGGTGACATTGTAATTCCCAGCCTGCCTGGAAGATTCTCTGCTAATTATCATATGAGATTAGGAAACCCTCTGGGGCTGTGCTCACTGTGATTCACTAGTCTGGGAAAACTGACTTCTACCCCAATTTAGATTGAGTGAAAAATATTGAAAGGAGCAGAGAGGTTTTAGGTACAATGCCTTAACTAATAATTTATTGCAAACAGAAAAAAAAAAAAAAACCCATGATATTAGGATTTAATTTCATGTGCTTTTTGATATCTGGACTAGTAGTTAACCTTAAATCAACTATCCCAGTCTTACCTCCAGAAAATAACCAAATCTTTATTTTTTCACCATTTTTCCAGTCATTTGATTGTTCTCCTATACATTTTGCTATTCATGATCCCTCCACCAGAGGGTGGAGAAGGGAAAGGAGAGGAAGTGTAACAGGAACTATGCCTGCTAGATGTATTAGCAACAGGAGACTGCTTAAAAAGGCAGAATGGTGCTAAGAGTAGGGGATGCAGGAGAAACTATTGCTAATACCTCCAGCCAAGAAGAGAGTTCTGCATCTTCTTTGCATCCCATCTTTCCTGCTCTCCTTTTCTGCCATCATTAAGGGGTAAAGTCACTGAACCGGCAACCCAAATGCTTTAGGATCTCCTCTGAGGACTCTGTTGGGCCTCCCACGTGGCACCTGGTGGGCTACAATCCACAGGGTCACAAAGAGTTGAACATAACTGAAGCAACTTACTATGCACGCATGCACTGAATACTCTTCCAGTCTCACAAGGGCAGGAGTTGAGGAGTCTGTCCATAGAGATGGTAGTAACGGACCAGCTAGTCAGCCTAAGTTGGTGTCTTTATAACTATTAATAAAGGGACAAATGAAATACTAATTGGGGTTTCCATTAGATTTTGGAGGAGCATTGTTGCAATGTTTTTAAAATATTTATCTATTTATTTGGCTGCACCAGGTCTTAGTCACAGCATGCAGGATCTTTAGTTGCAGTATTCAAACTCTTCATTGCTGAATGTGGGATCCAGTTCCCGGACCAGGGATCGAACCCAGGCCCCCTGCATTGGGAGCACAGAGTCTTAGCCACTGGATCACCAAGGAAATTCTGAGCACTATTGCAACTTAATTCTTACTTTTCACTTATCCATCCATTTATTTGTTCAGCAAATACACTGAATTTCCACTGTATGCTCAGCTCTGTGTCAGGTGCTAGGAATACCATGACCAATAAAGAAGACACAGTCTCTTTCCCTGTGAGGGGAGGCAGTTACAAATTAGCTGAGAGATCCTGTGCATAAAAAAATTCACCCAGGGAGCTTGTTTAAAGCAAGACTCAGGGGCAGACTCTAGACTTCCTGAATCAGAATATTCAAGAGATAGCCCTGGGGAGATATGGTAGCAGTCAGTATGGCAATCACACTTGGAGAAATTCTTTTAAAAGTCTTGCATTCCATTAGCAAGCATTTTTTGAGCCCTTAACCAAGCCCAGGCATGGTGTTAAGTACTAGAAATGCAGACAAAATTAAGACATGTTCCTTGCCTGGCAGGACTTTATTCCCAGTGAAACCAACTGTCCCATAAACAGAAAATTAAAATGTAATGTAAATGTTATAGCTCAGGTGGTAGAAATCCACCTGCAATGCAGGAGACACCAGTTTGATTCCTGGGTCAGGAAGAACCCCTGGAGAAGGGATAGGCTACCTACTCCAGTATTCATGGGCTTTGTTGTGGCTCAGCTGATAAAGAATCCACCTGCAATGCAGGAGACCTGGGTTCAACCTCGGGGTTGGGAAGAACCCCTGGAGAAGGGAAAGGCTACCCACTCAAGTATTCTGGCCTAGAGAATTCCGTAGACTGTATAGTCCATGGGGTCACAAAGAGCTGGACACGACTGAGCAACTGTCACTCACTTACTCAAATGTTATAGCATCCATTTGCATGGAGAATCAGGAGATGCTTTGAGAAGTGAGGTTAGCCTCTCAGAGGCTGGTGGTTCATCTGCGTTTCAATGATAAGCAGAAACATTCCAGGAGGTCAGGGAGGGGGAGCAGAAAGAAGTGAGACAAGTGTGTCTCAGGCAGGAGGAACAGCATATGCCAAAGAGAACTCATGACCTAGTTCTTCACCTCCTATGACCTCCTGTGGTACTCCATGCTGGCCTCTCATTGGCCAGTTATCAAACTCTACAGAAGGGGTCATCCAATGGCCATCCATAAGCCACCATCAGCAAAGTGTTTAAGAAGCATGGAATTGCACATCGAAAAGTGGGCATCTTAGCTCTCTTTGAAATGTTAAACCATTTGGCCACACTGGACCCTGGCTCTATGTAGCCCCACTTGACTAGGATGGGAGCATCCTCCCCGGATTGCTTCCTTCTCAAACAGCCCACTCCTCTCCTTGTCTTCACCTGCTTGGCTCCTGGAAGTATTGAGTTTTCAAGTCCCAGTTGATTGGTCCTGCAATGTGGCCTGTGCAGTGTGTTTATAGGTCAACTCTACCACCAGACTGTGAACTGCTATTCAGAAAGACCATGTGTAGATACTGTTTGGTGTGGCTGAGAACACCTAGCATAGGACTAACACAATAAACAAATGTTTCCAAGAATCAAAGACTCACACGGCATAGACGCTGGGGGGCTACATGGCCATCAGGGTGAGGTCAGTGCGCCTATTTGCAGGGCATCTCCCTCTGATGTGGTCCCACTTAGGAAGCCCGAGGGCATTCTAACAAGACGTTAGGCACTGGCAGCAGGCACATGCTTCTTAGTTCTCACCGAAGCATCCCTCATCATTTTCAGAGCTGCGAACCAACAGTCCAGAGACTTGTTTTGCTTGACTTGCACAATTCTTTTCAAATTTTGGCATAAAAATCCACATTTCTGGCTTCTCTGAAAAAAACCTGGGGCATCAGACAACTCTGGACCCACATTCCTGCTCAGCTTCTATGGTCTTGAGCTGAGAAATGCTGCCTGATTTAAGTGTATGGCATAATCTCTCAAGTTTACCAAAGTCCTGCCTGCTGCTTATCAGACATGTGACCAGTATAACAAAATCATGTTACTCAGCTGGGACTGTAAGCAGGCCAGTGTGCTTACACCTGATTTATATCCTTCAGCATCTTCCATTTTATTATTTTTAATAATATCTATTCCTCACTCTGCAATAAACAGTAGAGGGCCCAAAAGATATGTAACTCTTGCTCTCAAAAGATTGGTCTAGGGAATTCCTTGGCAGTCCAATGGTTAAGACTCCATGCTTCCACTGCAGGAGGCTCCAGTTCGATCCCCTGTCAGGGAACTAAGATCTCGTAAGCTGTAAGATATAGCCAAAAAGCAAAAAAAAAACTGGCTTTCCTGTAGTAATAAAAAAAAATGGAGGACTGGTGGGATGGTAAACAAAGATTATTTTGAAGACCCATCACGTAACAGAGACTTCATACATGTGATCTTGTTTACACTTTATAATAATCTTGAGAGGCTATTATTCCCATTTTATAGATAATGCTACTGACAGAATGATTGTGTCTTCTCCATATTACACAGTGAATAAGAGTCTAAGCTAATATGTGAAGCCAGCTTTGCAGACTCTGTAACTCAGTGACCTTTAACCCTTGTAAGATAGAGGACACAAAAAACTGAAATGGCAGGAAAAGAGCCCAACACAAGAAGTGCCAAAAAGAAGTGAAGCTTATGATTCAGGTTTAAGTGCTAAGGCTTCCAAGGCAGAGGTGGGTGGCTGTGGATAAAGAATGAGTATCGGGGGAGGTGGAACAGGGGTAGGCATTCAAGGGAGGAGCAGATTTTCAGAGTGTCATGAGATGAACATTTTTGAGTGAGTAAGTCACAATATTTCTCCTCCCCTCATCTCTACCACTACCATACATGATTGTTTTGCAATCAAGGCAGAGAGCTGTTGTTTTGCTTGTTTTGCAAGGTAGAAAGTTTGGACTTTATCTCTTGTACACACACTCAGTTACATGGCAGATGTCTGCATTGCAAGGTTTCTCCTCCTTAACCTATGTCCTCACTTTGAGATACACGGGCCCCAACACTATCTGTGGGTGACTCTGGGTTCTTATGATAACATTGATGATTGTAATTTTTTTGTTCAGAAACGTGTTTATGAACATCACTTCCTCTGATTAGTTTGAAGACTTCTGTTGAGAAGGGTGACATTACTATTCTCTTGGATGCTCAAGAGAAAGTAGTTACATAGGACATCTGGAAAACTAAGGTTCGTCTATTTGGCTATGCATTCCTTCAAAGCTCTTTTATTATTGCCCCACCCCATGGAGTACATGTACCACTACGGCCCCCTTTCATACCCTTGCAGACTGCATTTATTGATTACAGAATTTTTTTCCACTGAATCTAGACATAGCCTTAAATTCCCTCTCGCCAGAGCATTCCAAGCAGCTACTACAAATTGCTCAGAGTTGCAGTTGATACACAAGATAAAATCCATTTGCCATTACAAGGCACTACACTGGGAACTGGGGAAAATAAAATGCATTAGGCATTGATTCTGCCCTTAAGAAGCTCAGAGAAAATAGGCATGCACAAAAAACTAATAATGGAGAGGTTCTCGGCACTCTCTCTCTATCTCTGTCTCTCACATACATACACACACACATATGATCAGAGAAGGGAAGGAAAACATCCAGTTGAAGGAATCAGACCAGGTTTCATAAAACAAGTACATTTGAACTGAATTTAGAAGGGCAGGTAGAATGTAGACAGGAAAATAGGAAAATACACACACAAACATATACACACACACCAAGTTCAACCACTGAAAAGTATATTGGATTGAAACTTACAGACATGGGCCCAAATGCCAGACTATTTTCTTGGATCATTCATGTGTAAATGATGCAGAGGACCACTCCCAAACTTCTATGACCTCTAAGAGTCCTTCTAGGGCTGCATTTCTATGGTAAGAGTGAACAGAAAACTCCAGGGATAAAATAAGATGCTTTTGTACCTGCCTTTAGTTGGATGGAGGCTCACTAAACAAATAGACATTCAGAAAAGTTCCAAGCCTTTTCTACCAAGTTGCACAGTCAGGCTACATTTGTATGTATAAAACAGGTATATTAAGCCAACTGGGGGCCTCAGGTGCATTCATTCAATATTCAACAGATATGCTACATTTAAAATGGATAATCAACAAGGACCTACTGTATAGCACTGCCAACTCTGCTCAATATTATATAACAACTTAAATGGGAAAAGAATTTGAAAAGAACTGATATATGTATGTGTATAACTGAAGAGCTTTGCTGTATACCTAAAACTATCACAACATTGTTAATCAACTATACTCCAATATAAAATAAAAAGTTTAAATTCAACAGGTATTTATGGAGTGCTTACTACTGTGAACAAGAACAGAAAGCAACCCCATGCTCGTGGAGCTTACTTGCTAGTAAGGGACACAGCTATTCTTAAACTAATCATACAAATAAATGTGTGAAAGAAAGGCCATGATTCAATGGAAGCATATTACAAAGGAACCAGCATTGGGCATAGAGATGAATAGGTGTCTAAGCTGAAAACTGAACGCTTTCAGCAATGTGGTGCTGAAAACAGGAGGAATATTCTAGAAGCATTCTGAGCAGAGGACTGGTGGGGGAAAAGGGATGTGGGAAGCATGGGGCTGGAGAGGGTGACACAAGTCAGGCTTGGTGTGCCCTGTTATGGATTTTGATCTTTAGCCCAAGAGCTGGGGAGACCTACTGCAGGGTTCCAAGCAGAGGAATGCCATGTTCAGACTTGTTTTCTCACTGGGAATCAGAGGCTCCAGAACACTTGACCACTTTTGTGCTCCCTGGAGACTTTTTGCTAATGCAGCAACAACTATTGTTCCTTTCCTCCTGTCCCCAACTTGGGATGGAGTCTCACACATGGGCAGATGGATGGGGACAGACGGTGGGGGAAAGGCTGGGTGTAGGGCTGACTCTGTGGTGTGTCCGTGGACACACTCTTGGAGATGAAGCTGATTCAGCGGAGGGCCAGGAAATCTGGTGAGTATGTGGGCAGAGGCAGAGAATCATCTAGAACTCCACTTAATATTATCAATAGGGAAGGCTACATGACATTGAATCCTGCTCTCCACTCAAACCAAGCAATACAACGGTCCTCAAATTCATACTGCTGTTTCCTCCACCTACAAATTCCCCCTCCCACATTCCCTTGTTGAAACCCTGTCCTTCTGGTGTGTCCTAGTTCTTATATCATGCATGATAAGTTGCTTCAGTCGTGTCTGACTCTCTGTGACCCAATGGACTGTAGCCCTCTAGGCTCCTCTGTCCATGGGACTCTCCAGGTAAGAATACTGAAGTGGGCTGCCCTGCCCTCCTTCAGGGGATCTTCCTGACCCAGGGATCAAACTGGAGGTGTCTCTTATGTCTCCTGCATTGGCAGGTGGGTTCTTTACCCCGAGGGCCACCTGGGACTCTCCTAATCCACCCACGCACCCCTCTTCTCTGCCCTGTGGCCCTTTGTATCTTCCTCACAGCAGACAGCACATTTCACCCTGAGTTTTAGTTACCTGGAGCCTTATTTTATCTGCCCAACTGGACTAAGCAACTTGTAGGCAGTGACTTTGCTTTTTTAGCTTCCCATGACAGACTCTACCAGAGAATAGTGTGTGATGGTGCTAGTGAAATGAATGAATGAATGAATGTATAGCTGTATATTAAAGAACAAAGTGAAAGTGTTAGTCACTCAATTGTGTCTGACTCTTTGTAGCCCCACTTACTGTAGCCCACCAGGCTCCTCTGTACATGGAATCCTCTGTCCAGGCAAGAATACTGAAGTGGGTTGCCATTCTCTTCCCCACAGAATCTTCTCAACCCATGGATCGAACCTGGGTCTCCCATATTGCAGGCAGATACTTTATCATTTGAGCCACT